>NW_010416093.1:10466-11071 GCF_000710305.1 Buceros rhinoceros silvestris | reverse complement strand
GAAGCCATTGGTGCACTGCTGGGCACAGAGGAGACGGGCCCCAAGGGCAGGCGAGAGCTTGGGAATGTCACCAACAAACACCAGTCATGGTTCCTCTTGGAAAAGGGAAAATATTAAAAAAAAAACAAATAAGGTGTTTTTTTCTGCAGACTTGCAAAAGGGATGAGAGCGAAAACATGCACAAGTTTGCATGTAGAAATGAAAATAGTTCAGTCAAAATTGTTGGCTGAAGGGTCGGGACATAAAAAATAAATAAATACAAATAAACAGCTGCCCAAGTGGAGAGTTTGCCCGAACAAGGTGGTGGAAGAGGAGGAGGAGGAGGTGGTGGAGGAGGAGGAGGAGGAAGAGGAGGAGGACAGGGCTTTGCAGCTGCCGCTGCCCAGGGCAGTACCAGGGGCAGCCGTTCGGGTTCGGAAGCAGAAACCTGGGATCCTGCAGTGGGGACGAGCCCCATGGCCCCAAACCCTGTCCCCGACAGGGGCCAACCCCGCTGCGACAGGGTCCCCGAGTTGGGCAGTGGGGAGAAGCCGCCTCACCCACCCCCGGCGACGGTTCAGGGGGGGGTTTGGCCCTAAGAGCCAAGTTTCTCCTCCAGCCCCGGC
>NW_010416093.1:9757-10403 GCF_000710305.1 Buceros rhinoceros silvestris | reverse complement strand
CCGGGTTTGGGCGGGGGGGAGAAGCCGCCTCACCCCCCCCCGGCGACGGTTCAGGGGTGGGTTTGGCCCTAAGAGCCAAGTTTCTCCTCCAGCCCCGGCTGTGTTCAAGCCGTCCATGAGCATCGGAGCTGGGGCAGCACAGGCGAGCATGGCCTGGCAGGGAAACACTAACAGCCCTTCTGAAAGCTGTTGTCCTCCTTCCTCTGGGTTTTGCACCTTAATTTTCACCCAAGTGGATATTCAGACTATGGGTGTTATTAGCCCCAGGCAGAACCACCCCCAAACACAACAACGGCACAAAAAACCCAGACAAAAAACCAAGATGGAAAAAGGGGGTTCTAGGCTGAGCCAAGCGCCACCACATCTGTCCCTCATGAGGGACCGGCCGGGCTGGTCTCTAGAGCAAACCAAAATTTATTAAATAGTTAAAGGAGGAGAAGAAACAGCAGCAAAGCCCCGGCGCGATGCTCTGCCGTCACCCCGGCAGAGGCGCATGGTACCGGCTGACCTCCTGGGAGAGCCACAAGCTGCCCCCACACCGGGCACCCGACCCCGGCCAAGAGGAACCCGCCCCGAGCAGGACAGTGTTAAAAAGCCCCAGTACCAACCTCAGCAGAACCACAAGAACTACCCTCCCCCAGCAGAG
>NW_010416093.1:8693-9561 GCF_000710305.1 Buceros rhinoceros silvestris | reverse complement strand
GGGGACGGTGGCCGCTGGCTCCGTCCTGGCGTAGCAGAGCTCCAGCCGCGGCACCGTGCCGGCTGTGCCACCCTCCGCCCACGTTGGTCCCTGGCATCATCCTGGCTGTGGGGGGCTGCGGGTGTGAGCTTCCCCAAAGAGAACCCAAAATCCAGGATTTATCCCCCAGGGACGGGCACCGATCCCGCTGCTGAGCCCGCGCCTGCTGCCTTTTCCTCACTCATCTATACTTGTTCTTATTTTAAGAGGAGGAAATCCCGTCTCACCCACTCCCGGTCAGTGAGCCACGTCCTCCCTTCGTGCCTCAGTTTCCCCTTCTCTCCATGCATCAGATCCTCCCAACATGGGAACTCCCACCACCACCCAGACCCCCTCTCTCTCCCGGCCCACATGGCCCTGGAGAAAAAACAACGGGTCCTGATTTACAGGCACTTTGGTGCTTTACCACAAACACAAAGGAGAGGGGAAAAATCAGAACGAGAGGCACACTCACATCGAAGATCTGTGTCAGGAGCCAAACGGGGGTCTGGGGCAACCGACCCCCCCCGGCGCAGCGGCGACCGCGGAGGCTGACCATAGATAAGGGCTCTAAATTCGGCGCTGGGCTCTGAAAGGCGATCGGGGTGGGGGTGTGCTGGGCTGTTTATTTGGCTCCAAACTCCGCACCGGCACTGCAGCGTCACCCGTGTTTAAAAAAGGAACAAAAAGAGGGGAAAAAATTCTTACCAAAAAAAAGAGGGGGGGGGAGAAAAGTGGACTCGTACATTCAACAATAACAACAAAATAAAAAATCAAGAGAAAAGGAGCCTGTGGGGGGATAAAAGGAAACCCAGTTGGACTGGCAAGGTTTAAAGCGACGCCTGCTTTA
>NW_010416093.1:8123-8466 GCF_000710305.1 Buceros rhinoceros silvestris | reverse complement strand
GTGCGCCGGCGGACAGGAGGAAGCGAGTGGGACGGATTCCCCCACCACTGCCACCCCGAGCGGCCGTCGCCGAAGCCACCGATTGCCCCAAAAGCCGGGCTGGGGAGCGCCGGGCACGGCGTGGCGTCTAAAGGGCAGAGGCAGATGCGAGGGCAGGAGGAGGTGGTGGTTAAGCGAGCCGAGGGGGAAGGGAGCGGCCAGAGCCACCGGCTCACAAACAGCTGCTGAAAGCAGCGCCCGGGCTCGCTTCCTCCGCCACCCCAAACCTGGGGACACGGGGACAGACCCCGTGGGACCCCCAGGGCGGACGAGCCCCACTGCTGGCTCAGCGTGGTTAGATGAC
>NW_010416093.1:7099-7919 GCF_000710305.1 Buceros rhinoceros silvestris | reverse complement strand
AAGGGCTTTGAAGACTTTTTTTTTTCCCCATCAGTGGCAAAATAGCGGATGAGCTCAGAAAACCAAAGCGCAGGGCAGAGCCGTGACCACGAAAGGCCACCCGGCTCTGCAGGGAGTTAAAAGGTGACCTCCAGCAGCACGATCGCGTTTCAGCAGCTGCAGGAAACCATCACTTCACCAAACCCACGGTCCCTCCTCTCCCAACAGCGGGAAGGGGGATTTTTGGAGAACCCAGCGGGCAGTTTTTATGGGCTCTCCCCGGAGACAGGGAGGATCCTGGCAGATGCCAAGAGCTCGGTGCCAGGCGATGCCCGCTCACGCCTGCGGCATGGCGGGAGCTGAGGAGCCGCAAAGTCAGGTCTCCAGCAGCATCGAACCTCCATGAGAACACAACACAAGGCCTTAGCCAGCAGAGGAGCAGAGCCGCGAGCCGAGGGCTCTTCCCAAGCAGCTGCACATCAGCCTTGGGCTGCAGAACCTCACCGAGAGAGAAGCCGGCAGGCACAGCTGCCCGCTCACGCCTGCGGCATGGCGGGAGCTGAGGAGCCGCAAAGTCAGGTCTCCAGCAGCATCGAACCTCCATGAGAACACAACACAAGGCCTTAGCCAGCAGAGGAGCAGAGCCGCGAGCCGAGGGCTCTTCCCAAGCAGCTGCACATCAGCCTTGGGCTGCAGAACCTCACCGAGAGAGAAGCCGGCAGGCACAGCCCCGGCAGCCTGTGCACGCGGTAACAGCCACGTGATTTACCAAGCATGGCTGCAGCGAGAAAACACGACTGTCTTCAGGACCTGAAAGAGCCGATTCAGTTAAGGACAACGG
>NW_010416093.1:6556-6907 GCF_000710305.1 Buceros rhinoceros silvestris | reverse complement strand
TGGCTGGGCAGCGAGAGGTTTTCCCGGTGCGCCTGCAACAGGGCTGGTCTAGGGAAGACAAACCGGCCATTGATGGCCGGCAGCGGTGCTGCACGGCGCAGGACGCGGCTTCGCTGGGATGACACCGCCCCGGCGCTGCTCGTCGCACGCTGCCGGGGTCGATACTGCTCTTCTAATGGCTCAGCTCCCGTCGCTTGCAGAGCGAAGGGGCCGAGTTCCCAAGCAGCCCCTGGAGATGCTTTTCGAAATCCTCCTCCCCAGGTCACACAACTTATTGCGCTGCTCCTTGGAGCGAACAAAGAGGCGGCAGCAGAAACCGCTGACCTGCTCCTCCCTTGTCTCAACTCTGTG
>NW_010416093.1:5237-6387 GCF_000710305.1 Buceros rhinoceros silvestris | reverse complement strand
GCTTTGCGGGAGGATGCTGCCAGTCCCCAAAACTAGAATTTGTGTAAGTAAGTCAGATGTAACTGGTCAATATGGAGTCGGTGGAGCTGGGCGTCCCACCTCCAACAGCAAGTAGCGATTTGGGGGAGGACACACGTACTTACAGAGAGACTCTGCCAGCACCCGGACTGGCGAGATGGGCCATGCACCGTACATCGGGACCGTGCTGCTCAGGCGTCATGGAAGGTCCTGCCCTCACTCCCACCCCTGAGCTCCAGCCCACCCCGCAGCAGACAGATCCATCATTCCCACACTCCGATTAATTAATTAATGAATTAATTCACCCCAGTAAAAACCATGCCCCTTGGCTGGTATTTATTTATCTGTGCTCAAAGTGAGCGGAGCTGAGCTGGTCCCATCCCAGCATCTGGCCGCAGCACCGCGCTCAGCCGAACCGCAGCAGGACGGACCCTCGCCTTTCCAGCCCCACTCTCCTCTGGCACAAACTGAGACGGGGCCCTTCCACCGCTTTCACCTTGCCACAAGCCTGTGGAGCTGCTCTTGGTTTCTACTGGCGTTACCGGTGGCAGGACGAAGCCCTTGGTCCTGACCTTGGGGAGGAAACAGCAAAGGCTGCCCCCATCTCCCCCGCCCTGGCACTCCAAAGCCATCTTAACCCAGCAAAGCCACTCGCTAAGCGGCGATGACAGTCCCCTCTCTCAGGAGCTGGGGTCGGATTATTTTTAAAATCTTTCCTTTTATTGATTTCAATATCAGGTACAGAAGATACATTACTCGAAACCATAGAGCCCTCATAAACCGGGTCCACGGCGTTGTCTCTACCACAACCTCCTTGCAGACGAGGGAGATGCCAACGTTTACTGGAACAGCAATAAACGGGCAGAGAAGGTCGGGAAGGGAGAAAGCCTGGACACAGGGCCCTCTTCCAACAGCACCTTATTTCTGGGGAACGTGGGGGACAAAATAATAGTGGGCTTGGCCACAGGGCAGGAAAAGCCTCCTTTGTGCAGACACCCCTGTTTTGCAGAAAAAACCCCACTGACTCCCGAGCCGGTGCCATCAGCATGGCCAAGATGCAGCAAAGCCACGCCAGGCAGCAAAGCGAAGCAAACGATGGGTGCTGGAGAAACGCGGAGGCACCTGCTGTTGC
>NW_010416093.1:3747-5109 GCF_000710305.1 Buceros rhinoceros silvestris | reverse complement strand
AGCTGGGCAGGGTGCTCGCCACCAGCAGCAGCACCCACTGCCTCCCCTGGCACCATGGCAGAGCTCTAGGGTCAGATCCTGCACCGGTCTGGGAGTCTGAGCCGAGCTGCATCCAGCTGGGGTGACATCCAGGGGGGTGACCTCCAGGGCGGTGACCTCCATGAGAGCCACCTCCTCGCTCCCAGCCCAGAGTGGGTGAGATGCACGGCCCCTGGTGAACGAGCTCAAGGGGGAAGGCGACAAGAGCCCGAAGGTTGGGGTTTCCCCCTTACCTGCTACGCAGACCCTCGCATCTTCCACTCCTGCCGGAGGACGAGCTGCAGCCACCGCTCCTCAATCAAACTGCAACGAAAAAGTGAACAGCCATCAGCCTGAGGGGATGGAGGCGATGACAGGGCTCCCGCACACCCCCTCAGAGACAGTGAGGGGCTCCCAGGCACCCCTCCAGCGGCTCTGGGTCCCCTCCTGCACTGCCCAGACCCTCAGCATGGCTGGAAGGGCCGCGGAGGCCCAGCGGGTCCTTGCCAGGCTCTGAGAGCCCGGAAATGTGGAGTGTTGTGGTGCCCGGAGGTGGGGATGGGATACAGGAATCTGTGGGGCCGCAAAAGAAAGGGGGGAAAAAGGAGCCGGAGAGATGGGTGTGGAGAGACGGGAAGGAAAAGCAGCTGAAGAGCTTGGGAATGAGACAACCATCGAACAAAAACTATCACTAACAACCTGCACGCTCCAACACTTCCTCCTGGGGAGCGCGGACTGAGTGGCCCTCCCCAAGAACAAACCGCAGCCCCGAAGGAAACGTGGCTGCGAAATTCATCTCCCTCACCACTCAAAGGCAGGCAATGATCCTTGGGGCAAAGCGCAGCGGTTCCAGCCAGCCTTGAGCTGCTCCTTCATCTACCGGTGTCTGTCACTGCCCGCCGTGGGACGGTGCCTCCCCTGTGCATCCCCACAAGAGAGAGGAACGGTGAACAAAAGGGAAACTGAGGCAGGGAGGCTGACACCCGGCTCTCCGAATGCGCCATGAGCTCCCGCTCCCAAAGCCGAGCTGCAGCCTCACCCCCGGCGCCTGCAACAGAGCGAGGAATTGTGCTCGGCTTTCTGGCGTCCTCATCCTCCGCTTCAACCACAAACCCAGCCTTCCTCTCGCCGGCTGCCTCCCCTCCCACGGCCAGCTCATTTCCTGGCGTTACAGAATTCAGCCCGAACAAAGCCGGTGCGAGGAGCGCGTGGCTCCGGCTGAGGCTGCACCCACCCCTGGCCCCCGAGGAGCCACGCAGAGGGGACACCCCAAAACAGCCAGGGTACAAGTGGCTTTCCAGCCTCCCGAGAGCACCGAAAGCCACGGCACGTGGGCTGCGGTCC
>NW_010416093.1:3186-3588 GCF_000710305.1 Buceros rhinoceros silvestris | reverse complement strand
AGGGTACCCCGCCGCAGGGTTTCCCAGCATCGGGACAGACGGATGAGGCTGGCTCCATCACCTCCACGATGGGAGAGCAGCAGGGACAAGGATTTCCCTTGATAAAAAAGAGCATCCCGCATGGGGACAAGGACACCCACAGCGTGTCACTGGGCGAGTGCCACACTCCCAGCGGGACGAGGGACGGTGCTGCCTGCGCTCGTGTTTAATGCAAAGCGTTTCTCACCGAGTTCCTGACCACCCCCTCGGGCTACAAGCAGCTCTTGCTGCTCTCGGCATCGCAGCTCCTTGCAGGGCTGGTGGCAGAGCTCCCACACTCCCCACCACCCCCCCGGCATGGGGACTGGGGACGGCGCTGGGCTGGGCTGGGTGGAGGATGTGTGAACACATGATGTGGGTCTG
>NW_010416093.1:2503-3027 GCF_000710305.1 Buceros rhinoceros silvestris | reverse complement strand
CCCGTGCTGCCCCCCGCTCCGGGCTCCTTAACCCCTGCCGGCCCCAGCGGGCTCGGGGCCGGCTCCACCATCAGCCAAGCAATGGGGATGCAACAGGGGAACAAGCGGCCAAGCAACACCGCGTACATCTGTACAGCAAGTTGTCCCCCTCAGTGGGACACCAGTAGACGAGCTGGGAGCATCCCCACGGGCTGCAGGGTCCCCACCTGAACCCAGAGCCACACACCAGCAGCACCAGTCCACAGGCCATGGGCCAGCCCATACTGGGCACCACTCACAGCAACCCTGGCACTGACAGCAAAAACACCCGTGGCTGGTTGTTCACAGTCTGGTGGTTCACAGTAACCGACGTCCCCGAGTGGGCTGTCACAGCAACAGCCGCCTGCAGGCAGCCCTGGCTATGGCACAGCCCCCAGATCAGGACGACTAATGGCAATGCCTTTGCCGAGCCGCTCCAGCAGACCCCGTGCCGTGGTGAGGTGGGCAACGCTGGGGGCCAGGATGGGTCACAGGGTACCACATAC
>NW_010416093.1:1905-2267 GCF_000710305.1 Buceros rhinoceros silvestris | reverse complement strand
ACGGCCCGGGAGGACCCGCAGGGACCACGGTGCTCACAAGCCCCAGCTCACGGGCTTGCTCCTCTCCAGCCCCACAGCTCCAGGGCTGCTTCACACCCCAGCTGAAGCCGCTGCCCTTCAGACTCCGTGGTGCATCCAGCACCAGTAACCCCCAGTGAACACCCAGTTCCCATTTTGCAGCATTTCGAGCCGGTGCAAAGGAGCGAAGCCCCCACGTGCGGTGCTGCCGCCGGGCGAGCAGCCTGACACAGCTCCCAGAAACTTGGGGGGTATTTTGAAAGGTCACCGTCCAACCCCCCGCGGCACGGTGCCCCCAGGAAGGGTGAAAGGCTGGGGCTGGGCCTTGCTGATTGAAGCCCCAC
>NW_010416093.1:605-1740 GCF_000710305.1 Buceros rhinoceros silvestris | reverse complement strand
CCCTGCACAGTCCCCAGGTCTCACCGCCTGCGTTCAAAGCTCAGGGAAAGTGAAAGGTGTTGTGTGTTCCAACTGCTCTGATTTTATAAGCTGAGGAAAGAAAAAATCTCGTAGGGGAGGGACGGAGGCAGCAAAAACAGGTGAATTCCCCTTTTTAAGTGAAAAAAAGGAGGGGAGGAAAAGGGGGAAAGAGGGGACAATCTTTTTGTCCAGCTTTCAGGCAGAACTGCTGAGCAGACAATGAAATTGTTCCTGTTTGAAAACCAAAGCTTTGGTTTCACCCAGCAACAAACCAAAACTCCTCGGGATGGGACCTGCCCCGAGAGCAGCAGGAAAACCTCCCTGACATGGCGGGGACCTCCTGGGACGCCCCATTTTTTAACCGATGTCATTGGGCTGGTGTCATCTGCCATGTGAAGGCAGCGGGTGGCCGGAGGAGCTGCCTGGAAGGATCCTGGAGGGTGATGGGGATGGCTCCAGGGACCTCCTGGGGATCTGCTCAGCCGGCACTCAGCAGCCCTGTGCCAGTCTTTGCTAAAACTCCCAAATATAGAGATATAAACCCCCCAAATACCCTCATATATTAATACATCCCTCCAAATACATACAGCCCCATATACATACATATACACACACCCCTGACTACCTCATAGACACTTATACCCCCAAGTAAATAATCCCCTTGTGCTGGTGGAGGAAGGGGCTCAGGCAAACGCCGTCCTTACGCCACACGGGGGCTGGACGACTCTAAATCGCTCTGATGAGCTCCCAGCCCCGTTATTAGATCAATCACCAGCCAATTAAGCCACCAGCGTGGGCTCGCCTGGCTGCCTCGGAACAGGAGAGCCGGGCGGCGCTGGCTGGCGTGGGGGTTCCTGGGGTATCAGCACACGGGGGGAATGTCAAGAGGGGTAGATCATCCGCTCTGGGGCTCCTCCGGGCCGATGCGGAGCCGAAAGGGCCAAGCGGGAGGCGCAGATTGAGGAGGGGAAGAGCAGCCGACCACAATCTCTCCTTCCCCTTTCTTCGTGTTTCCTCTAGCAACGGGCTCGGGGCCACCAACACTTGGATGCCAAACCCGAACTTCCCCCCGCGCTCCCGACCCGGCTCCTCTGCCAGGCACTCGTGGACCCCC
>NW_010416093.1:0-564 GCF_000710305.1 Buceros rhinoceros silvestris | reverse complement strand
CCCCAACACGTGGAAGCCAAACCCGAACTGCCCCCCGCGCTCCCGACCCGGCTCCTCTGCCAGGCACTCGTGGACCCCCAGCCCAACCCAGGGCAACCCTAGACCCCAGTTCCTGGGGCTGGGCCACGCCGGTCTCAGGGGGTCCCGGCAACAGCAAGGATCTGCCCCAGCATTAGCAGAAAAAATGGACTTTCTCCATTTTTCCAGTCCACAAAACTCAAGAATCTCAGCCATGGCCAGTGTGCACCAGCCACCAGGAAAACGCCCAGTGCTTAACTGGGCCTGATGAGTCTTTTACATTTGGGTTTCCCCTGGCTTGCCACCAAGAGGTGGGAAGGGATAAACTGGGAGAGAGATCCCATTGCAAGCTGGTGCACCTACTGTGCTGGATCCTGCAGCCCAGTCACACCAGAGCACAGTGACTGGGGCTGCGGGAAGGCAGATGGGAAGGGGCCAGGAGGGAGAAATCCACCTCCTGAAGGAGCCTGGAGGATGCGCAGGAATGGCGCCAGGGGACGAGTGATGGCACAAGAGCAATGGCACAAGCCAGCCGTGCCAAGCACA
>NW_010416092.1:35783-44466 GCF_000710305.1 Buceros rhinoceros silvestris | reverse complement strand
GTTTGTTTTGGCAATATATGAACCAAAAAACTCCAATTAAATTAAAAAGAGCGACTTTTAAAAGTTAGAGATTGCCTTTTAAAAGCTTATTAAAATCAGCGTGTTAGATGTCTGTCTTTGAATTAGCTCAGAGGCTTGATTGCTTTCATTAAAGCTGCCTGTTTAGGTGCTGCTTGGTGAATGTTCAAGTCTGGTTTTTCCCCCCTTCTCCCCCCCCCCCTGAGCTGCTTCTCACTACTTGTCAACTTGGATTTTCCCTCCAAATTTGAAAGAAAAACTCCAACATATTTTTTTTTAGAGAAGCAACCGCCGCCCTCCACTGCAAAACATCACAGCAAAAAAATCACCAGCAACCCAAGGCAGAGCGAGACCAACAGGTAAAAAAAAAAACATTAAAGAAGAAAAAAAAAAGATTAAAAAAAGAAAAAAAGACACCCCCAAAACACTCACCCTGACCAAACCAACCCCCTAAAAAACCCCACCCCGCGCCATCCAAAAAACCAAGCCATCACATCGCTCACAGCCCATGAATGCCTTAAAAACAAATGTTTAAACAGGTTTTTTTTTGAAGCGGCGGCAGAAACCCTCTGCATGCTCCGATGGGTTACAATAACAATGCTCTATTGCAATGTAAAACAAGCTGGAGGAGAAAAAGGTGCTTTTTGTTACCATTTTATCAAAGCTGTTCATCTTCTAGCTGCAGGCAGCATTTTGCTGGAATTGCAGATATTTCTCTGTCCGGGCTCCTTTGTTTGTGCATCTCATTTGCATATATTTATCTCCAGCTGAGGGTGCTTTCAGCTCATTAAGGCCTCCCCTCGCATTATTTCATAAGCCAGCTGCTAGGAGGGATTTCACCTGTGGTGACTGAGAAAAGAGGGGTGAAAAAAACCAAATTCTTCATAAAAAAAAAAAACCAACCAAACCAACCAACAACCAAGGAAATCTTCTGACTCTCTTCCCCTATAAATGGGCACCATTTGTGTTAAACAGCCTCTTGTCATGATAGATGCCTCCTGGGGTCAGGGGGGAAAGTTGATTTGAAGGTCAGCAGTAAAACAACAGACAAACCAGACGCCAAACTGGTTCCTTAGCTGTCGGTGGGAGCAGCGGTACAACCAGGTCTTGAACCTTTTTCAACCTCTAATAAAACAGGGGAAGAATCTGAAGTGGAGCAACCAGGCCCCAGAGGAAAAAAAAAAAGAAACCCACAAATAATATCAATATCAAGCAGCAACGGGAAACAACGGGGCAGCTCTCGGCGTTATGGGTATGCCGCTATTGTTTCAAGAGCCGGGGAATTAATTCCACTTATTTATTTAAGGCGTGTCAACTCGCTGCCTAAACCTGTTTCGGTGTCAAGATGAATAAAACTTTTATGGCTCATAAAATAGAGCCATTCATCTCAATGGTCTTTGTGGTGCCTGGGTTGTTGTATTTTTTTTTTCCCCCATCTCCTCCTGGCAGACTGAGCTGGGCCGAAATCTCGGCGTCTCTGCACTACCAGCTCGCTCGTAGGAGCGAAGAAAATTTGGACGGGGCATCGCAAGCTAAACTTCTGGGTTTGATTACAGATGGTAAATGTTAATTCATCATAATCACGTGCAGCCCCCCCCTTCTTTATCCACGACCTAAAACCTACAATGAATTTACGTCATCTATATGGAGCTTTGGACCAACAGGTAATAAAATACAATAAAGCGTGCTTTTTATCAGGAAAAAAAATCCCATTAATTATAGTTCATGACTACTCTAAACCAAATGTTCAAATAGTAGTTGGAAATGATGCATAAAATCTCAGCATGTTCTGATAGGTTATAGAGTCAGTGGTTTATTGCAATGTAAAACAAGCCACAGGAAGAGAGGGTGGTTTTGTTTACCATTTTCATCAAAGCTGTTCATCATGTTGATATACTTACGCTGTATCGTGACCCCTACATACGTTGCATTTCATTTATTTATTTTCCAGGTTGTTGCCACTTTTGCTGCCTTCGCCTCAGAGAAGTCAAGTAATTCTCTGGCCCCTTTGAAATATGTCTCGTCTGCACCGAATTTCTGCCGACAAACCAACCGATAGATACGGACGTAAGAAATATTTATTATCGTCAAGTAAGGTTTTCTTTTTACTTAATCTGGGGCAATTAGTACCTGAATAAACACAGACTAAGTAATCTACCTCCTCAGAAGGTAATTACACTTGAAAAGCGCTGTTTGTCTCTACCCAAGGAAAGCACAGTGCTGATTAAAACGCTTTGGAGATTCGCTTTCATCCTTATTCCCTTTTGCCCCGGAAACCCTTTTATAAAATCCCTATAACTTTTAATTTCTGCCCATGACAAGCCCGGGGGCCGCTCTCGGCCGCTGCCGCACTCTTCCCACTTCCACCCCCCCCAAATCTTTAACCCCGCTTCTCATTTTTCTTTGCCTCTAATCTAATCGCTAATTCCTTGGCTTGGCCAAATAGTTAAAAATGTTAAGTGCTGCTCGCAGTTCCTGCTGCCTCCCCCTCGTATCTGTCTCTGTTTATGGAGCGGGCCCCGGTTTCCTCCCGCTCTTGTTCAGCTGTAGGTCTGCAGGTCAGGAGACTGTAAATACACACAGTGCTGCCCCAACCCATAAATCTGAGCAAAGGGCAGCCCTATATATTCAGATAAGGGATGCAAGGGGGCGGGGGGAAGAACAAGGGAAAAAAAAAAAGAATCCAGAGCAGGCAGGCTCTGTGGCGAGGGAGGTGCTTTGCTGGAGACAAACCCCGAGGTGCCCGTGGGCACTGGGGTAAACCCTGTGGGGCAGCGGGAGGGATGCTCCGGCCACCCCTCAGGATGTGTCAGCGTGAGATGACTCTCCAATGTTTGTCCTTCTCCCACCCCTCCTTGTTTATATATAAATCATTGCAAAATGCATTTCATTACCTTTGGGGCAACAAAATTGAACAAGAGCTCTCGATAGCTTCCTCTCCTCCAGACCTTTGCTGGTCTGTCTTCCACCCCCCGCCCCATTTTATTTCCAGCACCTCCGAAGCTTTCAAGGGAACAGTCCCCCCTGTTATTGCTTCTCAGTTCCAAGGTCTTAGAATAAATAACATTGTTATTACTCACTTCACCAATTTCCAAGAAGAAATATTGCTGCAGCAAATGCGAGCAGCACTAATATTTGCAAAGTGATAAATGGATTGTTACATACCTTCCTGTCTGTGTGGCCTCCAGCCATCCTCTGGCCGACTACATCCCTCCTTGGGGTGGGAGGAAGGGCGCCTTTGAACTTAGCGGGCTCCAGACACTTCGTGCCTTGCACAAGAGCCTGCCCCCAGTCCCCTCCCTCGCCCTTGGATGGAGAGATAATTTTTAATGGCAAGACCATGCCAGAGATGGTACCGGGAAGAGCAGGAGTCACATACTGGCACCAAGCAGCCAAGTGAAGATGCTTTTGGCACACCAGTTCGGTGGGGTCTGTTAGTGTTGGATGCCGCAAGAGAGGTGCGAGAGGCTCAGGATGTCCTCATGACACGGCCACGCGGGATACCATGTCCCTGGTGTCACAGTGAGAGCCACTTGTCCTTCTGCAGCTGCCAGCAATGTAAAAAGACTTGCAGAGGAGAAAAAATACTTTTCAAATTCTCCCCAACTCTGGCCCCAAAATGCCCCCAGTGCCTGAACCACAGTGAACACCTGAGGTACCGGGGTCCAGCTGCTCACGGGGTGAAAACGGGAAGGATGTATTCCCCACTGCCACCTCCCTCGCTATTCAATAAATCTCATTAATTCCCATGAAATTCTCGGCAAACTTCCTTAATCAAAGCTGGGGTGACGGAGGTATTGAGGTGGGGAACAGTCTGCTGTTCCCCTCACCCCAAACCTGGTGGCTCACAGTATCATTTCTGAGCTTAGAAAGAGGTGGCAATCAGAAAATTCACACTGATTAATTAAAAACAATAAAAACGTGGATTTCTTTTTTTAAACAGCAATTTTATCTAGCTCTGAGACATGGTTTGGGCTCCTCAATTTTATATGAAACAAAACCTCTAAATCAAATTATTCCTGGAACGCAAGCCATGCTGAAAAGCAATCTGAATGTGTGGTCATTAAAACCAAAGCAAAACATTCTGCTTCAGACCATGACAGTAACCTGCTGACATTTCTTCGATCAAGCCTGCTGCGTTTCCAGGCCATGGTCCATGAGGGGCTGGGAGGGTTTGGTTGGTTGGTTTGAATTCCTTGGCCAGGGTGAGCACCTCCACCTTAGGTTATCCGGGCACCAGGGGTGATGTAAAAGCTTGTTCTTCCTGTGCAAAGCAAGACTGAGCATCATCCCCACTCGCCTAGTGCTGGTGTGGCATTGTCTATGTGGCTGGGGTACCATGAGGAGAAGGGGTGAAAGCATCCTTCACCATGCCACTCTCCCTGGCCTTTTCTTCCTGTACAGGTTCTTAGGAAGCTGGCAGAAGCCCTAGGAGATACTCACCAGGGTGTGCAGTTCTCACCGGAGGTTAAACGCAGCATTGTCAGCATCTGCGTGGAGAGGGTGAAGAATGTGTGCAGAGGTTTCAGCAACCTGGGGTGAAGGTGTTGGCACGGTCTGGCAATGCTAGCAGACAGGTAAGTCTGTGCCCAAGGGCTTGGAGAAGGTGCTAGACTGAAAGGCTTGAACTATGGATTTGGTTGGTTTTATTCCTAAGGGGTACCTTGATCCAAAGCTCTGACTAACGTTGCTGTCCTTGAGCAGGCAGAGGTCACCAGCACTGAGGCCATGCTGCTGAAAACGCAGCTGTGCTGGGCAGGGCACGTCTCCAGGATGGCGGATCACCACCTCCCTAAGATTGTGTTCTACGGTGAACTCGCCACCGGCTGCCGCCAGAGAAGAGCCCCAAAGAGGAGATGTAAGGACTCCCTGAAACAACACCTCGGCCTTGGCCATATTGACCACCATCAGTGGTTCACCCTGGCCTCCAGTCGGGAGATCTGGAGACACACCACACAACGCTGCTGCCTCCTTTGAGAGCACGCGTAGAATCAGTCTCGAGGAGAAAAGACAGCGCAGAAAGAGCCGTGCCTCAACTGTACCACCCAAGGAGACCTTCCGGTGTGCTCTTTGCAACCGGACTTGCCTATCCCGCATTGGCCTTTTCAGCCATCAGCACGCTTGCAGTGAGTGTGGGTAAAGCCCTTCCCAAATCTTCGTCCGCGAAGCCAAGCCATGATGATGATGATGACCTTGATCCATAAAAGACAGGACAGGACTCAAGGATCACAGGAAGAAAATCACCCAGAAACCGCGGGCACAGGTACAAAAGCGTTAATCAGAAGAAGTGGCAAAAAATATATCTGACAGTTCTTCCTCCTAACCAAGGCAAGCACCATCTTTTCTTTTTTTAAAGGTGAGAGACATCGAAAGGAAGGCCATAAGGTCCATCAGGTTGGATATTAGGAAAAATTTCTTTACAGAGAGGGTTATTAGGCATTGGAACGGGTTGCCTAGGGAGGTGGTGGAGTCCCCATCCCTGGAAGTGTTTAAAAATCGTGTGGATCTGGTGTTGAGTGACATGGTGTAGGGACCCTGGCAGTGTAAGGGCAACGGTTGGACTCGATGATCTTTGAGGTCTCTTCCGGCCGGATGATTCTGTGATTCTTTGTAAGGGGAGAAAGTCCTCTGGAATGGGCTCTTACGCAAAATACACGGATGTCCAACGGTGTTAATACACAGAGAGTCGGCGCTGGTTTCTAATCAAAGAACTGATACACAAACCACCCATAACGCTCTCTCATAGATGGGTGTGTTTGTGTGTATGTTCATACTGCTGTAAATTGGCATGTAATTATATGTACATACGTGTACACATATGTACACGCAAGCTTGCACATGTATACCTGTGCACACATAAATAGGTATCTGTTTATAGTTGAGGTCTACTTAGAGCAGTACAAATGCACACGCATCAGTGTGTGCACGTGTACACACACACACACGTACACACTGATACACACACACACACGATACAACACGCACACCCTCAAACCCCGCTTGCCACCAATGAACAATAACAAGGGATGCAAAATTACTTAAAGAAAAAAGTGCTGCAGGCAGATGAGAGCGGGGGCAGCGCAGTGGTGCTGTGGGGAGCTACCTACCGGTGGGGAGCAGTCAGACTCTCCCTAAACGTTTAGCAGCACCTTTCCCAGCTCCAGGAGTGGGGCTGGCAGTGTCTCCAGACTATGTTTTCTTGAGCGAATCCTGTCAGGCAGGAAACGCTGCAAGAGCAGCGTTGCTTGTGCTGCTTCACTTCCAGCTCCAGGAAGCACACAGGTAAGAAGAAAAAATAAAAATAATTTAATATATACAAAACATCTACATTCATATAAACAGCATGCTTTGAAAAGGGAAAAAAAAATCAGGTCTTCATTTTTTATTATTTATTTTCCTCAAATCTCAAAAAAAAAAAATTATGTCAAGACAGTTCTTATTTTATCCAGACCAGTTCATAAATCCCAAGTCATAAATCCACATGATATCCCGGGCTGCTGGATTTTGCATTTGAAGCTCTGAAAGACTGATAGCTGAAAGATTTATAAAATCCCAGGTAGCCGGAGTGCTCCCTATTGGCTCCACATCTGAGGGGTCCCTGCATCCTGCTTAGCCCATCAGCTGGATGTATGGGATATATTGTCCTCAAGTAGCAGGGCCCCCCAGCTCCTATTTTCAGCGGTGGTGAGGGCTAAAGTTTGGTCCTTTGGGGTGGCTGGGTCCCATTTAGGGACTTTTCTGCACGGACAATGGGACAGCCACAAGCTGGGGATGCCAGGAGCCTGCTGCCACCTCCAGCAAAAATACACCCTGGGTTGTGGCCCAGATGCACGATCTAGCTCGCATGGGAGACCCGAGCACAAACAGCGGGATTCTTCCAACCGCCTCGAATGCACGTTTGGTCTTGCTTCTTGCAGCATCATCGGATGGGCGTTCAGTAAGAGCAGGCTGGCACTGCTGGGGGCAGAAGATGATGATATTTAGAGGGGAACACGACCAGCCCCTTAGCATGAAAACAAGAGCTGAGATGCCTCGGACAAAGTACACGCCGCGAGCAATTCCCCTGGCAAAGCAGCGTGTTCACATTCCCCCAGGAGTGCTGAAGGATACTGACGTGGTGGGTTGGGTTTCTTCTTTTTCATAGCCCCAGCGGACGTTGTGTGTTTAGTGGGACAAAAGTCCCCCCAAACAGACCTGCTGAAGAGTGACACGTGCTATTTGTCTGCATCCTGAAGCTGAAAATGCACTTGGAGCCTTCCCTCTGTTACTTCCTTCTGTCCTTCCTCGATGACCTTATTTGAGCCTAATATTTTTCTCCAGACTTGCGACAACTGACATTTTTAATAAGTTTCTGTTATGTTAATAAAAAGACAGATTTATATTAAAAAAGCCCCTTTTCTGCAGTTACAAGACTTCCTTTATAGCTCTAAGGATATGAACTAACGTCTTGGTTACTGAGAAACAAAATCATTTGCTTTCTATTATTTCAGATATTTATATTCATGGGTCTGAATCCATTGAAGTTCATGTGAAAAAGTCCTCCTCCACCCTCCTGGGGAAGATGGTGGAATCAACCTGAGGTCAGCTCTGCCTGTTTGCAGTTTTATTGGAAGCACATTGTCCAGCTAAACTTGGAGGATTTTGTTGTTGTCCTTGTTTGTCTGCTTGTATTAGAGGAAATTAAAGCATAGCAAGAGTTTACGCTTCCTGTGCGTTGGGAGCATCTCTGCCTCTGACCAGTCACGTGAAGCCAAGCTCCTTGCACGACCCCGACAGCTGCCTGCCTCCAGCACCCCTTCTCCCCCACAAATCCCCAGGTATGTTAAAAATGGTTTCTCCTTTCAGAGGCCGGACCAAACCAGACGTAAACAGACTGATGCGCTTACACGAGGACTGTGTCAGGCTCACGGTAGGAGGGGTTCTTTTCCTGGTTGTCCCCAAAATCCAGAGCTTTCCCAAGCCTCTCAAGAGCCCAAGTGGATCTCACGACGTATCCTTTCCCTTCGCAAGCAGAACATATTTCTTTTTAAACCTTGAACTCCAGCAGATTCCACTTACGCCATATTTCCTATTTTCTTCCTGCCCCCTTACTCTTTATCCCTCTTTCGGCTGGGTTTGGGTCATCCTGAGCTTGCGGCTGCTGAGTGCAAGGGAGGGCTGGCGTTCAGAAGGGCTGCGTGGACCGGTCCCTGCCCAGCACGGCCAGGCTCTGGGTTGCACCACAATGTAATCTACAGCTCAGGAGGCCCTGTCCCGCTTCAGAAGGGTGAATTTGTAATGTTCTGCCTCTTTGGCATTTCTAGCCTCTTTGGCAACAGTGCTCCACAGCCAGCAGTTTGGGGAGCTTTGCTTTTCTGCAGTGCTCAAGTCCCCTGACCTTCCCAGTGCCACTCGTCTTGAAATGGTAAGGTGGTTGCGATTGGGCTGGAATGAATCCCCGCCACGGAGGAGCGTCTGGAGCAGGGTGAAGGGCAAAGACTCACTCGTGTCTATTGACCAGCCCCTTGCCCCTGCATTTCCACTCGCGGTGCCTTTGGAAGCAGAAGGAGATTGCTTTCTCTTTCCAAGCAGAGACTTGGGATGTAGAATTTGATGAAATGTCACTTTTTGCAGTTTTAAATGTGCAAGTCATCTTAAAGTTTCCTTTTATTAAAAGCATCCACCA
>NW_010416092.1:32483-35677 GCF_000710305.1 Buceros rhinoceros silvestris | reverse complement strand
CCACCAGTCGCTCTTCTTGTCCCCCTTCTGTTGCAGTTTTGCTAATTAAAAATGCGGTACAAGGACTAGTATTGAGCTATAGAAATGAAAGGTCAATACATGAACAACACTTCATTTGTAAATAATACAGCTCTGCAATCAATTATCTCATTTTCACACACGACGTATTAATCTAAAAGCAAAGGATGGAGACATTTAGAGGATGTACAGAAGAGATCTTTAAATGTTAAATGTTCTTTAGCATGTGCTAAATAAAGGGTCTGGCAGGGTGAAAACAGCGCACAGCACTGACACTCCAGGGAGAGTCTTCAGGTCAAGTGATGTGTACCTTCCCAATAGTTCTCCAAAGCACTGTAAAGCCTCTCTGTTGGTAGCAGTGAGATGGGTTAGTGTTATTTAGGATGATAACTGTAGCTGGGAAAATACCGTGAAAAGAAAAAGAAACGTCATCTGAAAAAAAAAAGTGCATACTTTAATAGGTCAGCCAGCCCTCTTCGCACTGGTATTTGCTTTCCATGCGCAGTGGGAAATGAGTTTTCCTACCCCTCCTTTTGCATTAAATCAGGCTTCTGAACCGCAGGCTGGAGCTGAGACACGCTCATGTGAGAAGCTGCGTGGCCAAGTGTCCTCGATACCCTGGGCACAGGCCGGGGCACTCTGCTCCGGCTCACGCAGCACCCCGCTGGAGCCCTCGCAGGGTTAGTGCCCCTTCCACGAGTCACAGTGGGAACCCACAAAGGGATTTAAAAACAGCAGCTCCCGGTGGGTCGGACATCCTGTGCATACCTGTAAACGTCATTAGGGGAAATTACAGGAAAATACATTCCCCAACCTAAAAGCAGCTTAGGTTTGCCATCAGATGCATTGGATTGGCTGTACATCAGTCCTGCGTTCACCGCAGATTTCCAGCCTTAAAATTCCTATCAAACATATGTTGGGACTTAAGGGGAAAACACTCCACTGCACCTCCCCCAACTCTCCCCACCCCACGTTCTCGCCATGTGGTTGATCTCACCCCATCCCCTGTGTTGCCCTCCTCTGCCCAGTGCTGGGTGGGAGGAGTGAGGAGTGGGGTGGTGGCCAAAGCTCCGCCAATGCAAGCCCTTGTGCGAGGGGAGGGTCTTCCTCTTGGTCCCTTCTACCTCAGTCCCCTCTCCCCTGCTCCAACAGTTCCTGCTGGCCAAATCCAATGCCTAGGCCAGAAGAAAGCTAAGAGGAAAAAAAAAAAGGCAAAAAAAAAAGAAAAAAAGAAAAGAAACACCCTAGAAGTGGGAGCAGTTTTCAGCCGGCTTCCCAAGTCAAACCAGCTCCTGGGGCGTTGGTGAGTGCCCTCCCACGGAGGGAGCATGGGGAAGAGATGTCCCTCTTGGCACTGGTGGGGCTTAAGGTTGCCTCCAACGCTTTGCCTCACTCCTCTCCATAGTCTTATTTCTTCTCAAACAGAAACAAACCCTCGGCGCAGGATGATGGAGCAAGGCACCAGCCAGCCAGGGGGACGGGAGCAAGGAGCCAGGACAGCCAACACCACCAGCACGAAGGAGGTGAGGGCAAGCCAGGGTGCGTGGGGGGCTTGATCGCCCTCTTTCCGCTGGCTGACACCACAGGTAAATGGCAAAACCCTTGTGAAAAGCCTTTTTTTGTCTTGGGGTTGGTATTGCTGACGGAATGGCGGGCTGCTGAGGCAGTGAGCCAGGACCCTGTCTGTATCGTGGGGGATATGGCGGTTAAGCGTGAAGGTATCCACTTCTTTAAAAAAAAAAACAACCCTTCAGTTAGGATGAAGGAAAAAAAAGCCACCCAGAGTGATTCCCAAGGTAAACCTAAATATTTCCAGGTTTGCTCACCCCTGTGGGTTCGGCGTGCGCCGTAGCTGCTCGACCCAGAGGGCCTTTCAAAACGCTCCACAAGCCTCTGTGCCAAAATAAACGTTACTTTACCGTCAAGTAGACAGAAGAATAAAAGCTGTAAGATGTGTGAGTGAGAAAAAAAGAGCCCAAACAGGAAAACCCCTTTCTTCTGATTTTGAAGTCCTGGATGATCAAGGCTGTTCTGCTCACTCTGATGTAATCAGCTTGCCGATACCCAAACACACGTCCAGCCCGGGAAAGTGCTCTCCCTTTGATTCCAGCAAAATCCTTTCTAATTCTCTTTAAATGTTCCAGGGCTTTTTGAAATGATTGCTATCAATGCCAGCCAAATGCTTTAGATCTCCCTCTTTTTTCCTTTTGCCTGTCTTTAAATACTTGCCTTATTTTTATGCAGCCCATTTTCTGCTGTACATGGACAATGTATCTAGAAAAGAGACCTGGCTTGCTTTAGTCTTCATGCCATATAGAGTTAGACACTTTAACCTCCTCTGTATTTACTTAGTTGCTTTACTCTGATTTCTGTAACCCCTACGCTTTCCTTTTTTCCATCTAACTTATTAAATATTTATAATACAGTAGCCCATACACATCACACAGCTCAGACTTTTATCACATTAGGCTCGCCACAGCTATCTAGTAAATCAGAATCACGTTCCCCTTGAAAGTTAAAACCCAGGATTCTTCAGGTGAGCTTGGACTGAGTTTGTGAGGGACCAGCTCAAAAACAGCTGAACTGGTTAAAATGAGAAATCGGCTTATTTAACCAGACAGTCACAGATGCCCTGAGGACCAGATCTGCAGCGTTCACCACAGGCAGGAACACTGCTGGATGCTCTGTTGTTCTCTCTGTGTTCTTCAGCTGCTCCGAGGTGGGTATGTGACCATCATTCAGAGTGTTTTTCCATTGCTGGGATGCCTTTTCCAGCCCAGCTTTAAACAGGCCACAAAGCGGGACCTTCAAGAATTGTAAAGACCTCTCCAAATCCATGAGATTAAAGAGGAGCAAGATTAGGGGCAGCTTGGGGGTATGTTATTTCTTCTTGTATTTTCAAATTTTAGTATTTTTTTTTTAACCAATAGCTTAGGGATTATTTTACATTTTCCTGGAAACCGTTTTACTCCTTTACAAGATGCCAGGAGCAGAATCTAGGGAAAAACCCCACCAACACACGTGTGACTAGTAAGGAAGGCCTGATGCCTGCCATGGAGTTGGACGCTTCACCTGGCAGTAGCCAGAAGATTTTACAGCTAAGTAAAACACCTTGAGCAAGCAGACCCGTTCTTCCTCCCCAGCCATTTTATTCAATGCCTTTTGGATCTTACCAG
>NW_010416092.1:26558-32389 GCF_000710305.1 Buceros rhinoceros silvestris | reverse complement strand
CTTTGAGCAACCACCCCCTTTCTCCCCCCCCAGCCATTTTATTCAATGCCTTTGGGATCTTACCATCTTTCCCTGCAAGCCACTGTTGCTTCTTCATGCTTTATGCTGTTCAACTGACCGACGTCCCAAGGAGGACAGAGGGGATGAAGGCTCCCCCGTATCATGCCCCACCATCACCCCTGTGTCACAGGCACATGAGCAGTACGCTGGGGAGCCCAGTGCAGCAGCCACAGGCTGTGGGTGCTGACGACCCTGCTCCCGCCAGGGCATGGCCAACCGCTCCCGCAGCCATGAGCACGGGGCCGCTGCTTCTCCACTGCTGTCCACCCCCTTGCAGGCTGTGCACGCTCCCTCCACAACATGCGCTCCCATCCCCTGCTGCAGCTCCGACGCCTCACACACCCCATCCCAGAATGATGTGGGGTGCCCAATAGTGATAAACAACCCTCTCCAGCTAAGTCCACCCCACCTCAGTGGGCTGCCTTGAGCGAGGGCGACATCTCTAGCGCCTGATCCTTTCTGTCTTCAGGCAGGTTTGCACAGATGTGTGCCGGGTTCCCAGCCCCAGCATCAAGTTTAGAAAGAAAAACCTCTTCCAAGCTTCCTTCCCAATGGGATCATTTTTGCAGCTAATGTTCCTTCATGCACTATCATCTGTTACGCCATTATCAAAGCACAGCTTGCTGACAACTGGGGAAGAAATATGCTCCCCACATTGTGACGCTTCCTCCGCCCAGCTCAGGAGCAGGACCCAGGCAGCCGGGGCTGAGGGTGGCTGCCCCTCACTCGCCTTCCTCCAGATAAACTTTCCCTGTAGAATAAAAAATGGTCATTTGTGTTTCAGCAGACCATAAAAACCCCATTGGAAAACTTTTCAAGCCTTTTCCAAGTTGCAATGGCCTTGAAAACCTTCAGACTACATTGTCATATGGGTTGGTGGCGTATGGTTTAATGCTCGCTATGCTGCTGTTCCTGCGCCCTCCTCTTCCACGACGGGACCAGCAATGCTGCCGGGATGTATTCGCTACAGATCCTCCTTAACACCTCCCTGCACTCCCTCCAGCTCACCGCTGCAGCCTTCTCCGGTGGTTCACTAGGGTTCAGCTCCCAGCCAGCTGGTGGACACTGCCTGCTCCTCCAGGTACAGGCAGCTCAATATGGACAGAAACAAGGGTCTCTTTTTTCCCTCCTTGCCCAAAAACCTCCAAAGGAAGCATTTAGAAGCAAACAAAATGCATACTCTGTTTCAGCTGGGAAGTTTTGCTTCATTTGTCTTTGGAAAAGGCCCTGGGGGTGTTGGTTGGCAGTAGCTGAATATGAGCCGGCAGTGTGCCCCGGAGGCCAAGAAGACCACCAGCATCCTGGCCTGTACCAGCAGTGGTGCGGCCAGCAGGAGCAGGGCAGGGATCGTCCCCCTGGACTGGGTACTGGTGATGCTGCCCCTCGAATATTGTGTCCAGTTTTGGGCCCCTCGCTCTGAGGAGGACATGGAGAGGCCAGAGTGTGTCCATAGAAGGGCAAGGAAGGTGGTGCAGGGTCTAGAGAACAAGTCCTGTGATGAGCAGCTGAGGGACCTGGGGTTGTTCAGCCTGGAGAAAGGGAGGCTGAGGGGAGATGTACCCACTCTCAACAACTCCCTGACAGGAGGTTGGAGTGAGGTGGGGGTCAGTCTGTTCTCCCCAGGAACAAGACGGCACCCTGTCCAGCCTCAGTAGCTCTTCAGAAGGGCTCGGGTGTCCTAGAGGTACTGTATCATCTCTCCTGGCTTCATGAGATGTCTTGGATTCCTCAGAGTCTCAACTTGCCCTATATACTTATGTTTCGACATGTAGATCACGATCTACATCAAATTACCACCCCTGATTCGTTGCTGTCCCAAACATTTCTCCTCGGTAGTGTTTCATCTGAAAAGATCTGTAGGTGAAAATAAAGCCAAGTATGGTACAATTCATACAGAGCTTGCCCAGCACCAGGCTTCGGAACGGCACGGAGGGACATGGTTCAGGGACCCCGGCAGTGCAAGTGAACGGTTGGACTCAATGAGCTTAAAGGTCTCTTCCAACCTAAACGACCCTGTGATTCTGTGATTTCATTGCTGTGAACTAAAACTTTCTGGATATTTGATTTTCTTCTCCTCTTTCTTCTCACTCTCAACACCAGTTGGAGTGTTAGAACAAGAGATATTGAAGGGTTTTTGATTTTTTCTTTTTTACCTCCTTTTATCTTTCAAACTCCTGTTCCTCTCCTTCCCCACTCTCCTCCCTTTCCCTAGCTCCCTTAATTTTACCCTGCCTTTCCCACTCTGGAAAAAACGTGTATAAAAATATATGAAACTCTGTAATTGCCTCTCTGTGTGGTTTCAAAAATAAAACTGAGACTAATTGAAAAAGATGATGAAACACTTTATTTGGGAGGAAAGTGGGAGGAATTCTTTTTCTCCTCTTGCAAATTCTGGCTTGGCTGTAGGGTTGGGGTATTTTCGTTTCCCCAGTTATTTTTCAGAGTTAATGTTGGTATTTAAAGATGCTGAGCTGCCTGTCCAAAGTGAGCCTGCTCCAGTTTCATGATTTAGGCTGCAAAGCATCCAGGCTCCATGACATTGAGGTCCTCCAGGACACAGCTGGCACGACAGCCCATGTCACGATGACACCTGTGTGGACCACGTAACACGGAAGTGCCATCATACACGGTGAGGCTACACACAGACACAGACAAGCCGCGTGTGAAATGGCTCCATCTGCCCTCAGTTTTTGCTTCTCATCGAAGCAGGGGCGTATTGTGAAGGAGGGGGTTTGAAGAGGAGAAGAGCAATAGTGTCACAGATCCAGCTGGCTTTTCGCAAAGGGCAACAGGGGTGGCTTTTGCTCAGGGGCTGCAGAAGCGCTCGAAGGACAGGAGATCCAGCTGTGGAGTCTAGCCCAGGCGGTGCCTTCCCTCTGCACCTCCGCAGGGGAGATGTGGACCAGCGGGGATGCCTGGCCGGATGGGCTCTTCTAGGCTCTCCTAGGCTCTCCTAATCTTTCAACAAGTTACTCTTTCCTGAGGACTGCTTTTAACGGAGATTTTTGTTTAGCCAGTCTCCCAGGTCTCTGCTGCAAGATGGTTCTGGTGGAAAATTTATAGCCTGCCTCTGGCAGCAGAGGTTGTCACCAGGGGAACACCTGGGCAATGCGTCCTTAGACACCAGACCCAAGAGGATGCTGAGGTCGGGACACAGCGCAGCCAGACCTTCCTTGTGCCATATCACACACCTTTCCCCAAACCGTGCCATGGTGTCACGGATGAAGCTACACTAGCCTGGAAATGAAGGGTATCCTTGTTTGGCTTTTTCCCTTTTCATCAGGTAGCACCTGTAACATCATGCAGCAATTGCAGACCACAGACCAGCTCCCCACATTCTCGCTGTGAGCTGCCCAAACACTGCATGCAAACAGCCCACGAGAGTGCCTGACATTTACACCCGGGTGACTGAACACAGCACTGATCTGAGAGAAAGCCGTGCTTCGCAAGCGCAATTGTTCAGGTAAGCAACGTATGCAGAAGGGAAGACTGTGGAAGAGTAAAGATTATGATCTTTAATAACAAGCACCACCAGGAATCCTCACCAATTTCAAGTCAAAATGACACCAGTGAAGTCAATCTGCAGGGAGATTGCTTTTCAGACACGATTTCTACTGAAGCTAAGGTTGAAATCTGCCTGCTCTGTCCAAGCCACATGACAGGTCTGCTTAGCAAGATGCCTTTGGCCATGCCTCAGGTGGCCCTGAGCACCATGGGGGTCAGCGAGATGTCACCAATGTTCACAGAACAGGGACTGAGGCTGGGATGTACCTCAGGAGAGGTGGGAGGGCAGCAGGGAGGATGGTCATGAAGCTCTTGGAGGAGCCAGAAAGGCCCTCAGTTGCCTTCATCATGCTTATTCCAGCCAAGGATTAGTGTAGTGACACTACTTCAGGTAATCAGCAACAGGAAAAACCCAGAAACCAAACATTCATGCTGACAGGCAAGCAGGACATCACGAATTCTCCCACCTCCCCCTTACCAGGCGTGGAAAGCCGCTAACCAGGCTGCTGTGGAAAGGACCTCAAAGACCATCTAGTTCCAACCCCCTGCCATGGGCAGGGACACCTTGCACTAGACCAGGCTGCTCAAAGCCCCCCCCCCAGCCTGGCACTGAACACTGCCAGGGATGGGGCATCCACAGCCTCGCTGGGCAACCCGGGCCAGTGCCTCACCACCCTCACAGCAAAGACCTTCTTCCTGACATCTAATCCAATGATAACGCACAACGCTCTTCTGCACTCATGTAAAAGCAGTATTTCAGCCGACAAATCACAAGCTGAAGAAAACGCGTAAGACGACATTAAAAACCCAGTCCTTTGAAGGTTGTATGTCACAGGTTAGGAAGGACTTGTTGCTACACTCATGCCCCACACATGAACCTTGTTGCTCACGTTTTGCTCTGACACCCAAATGCCCTACGTAAAGCTCTCCTGACTCTTTTTGTCCTTCCCTTTTCTTCTTCCCCGCCACCCCGCACTTCAATAATTTAGTTTGATTTTGGGAAGAGGAAGGAAAATTTTCCACTGAAATCCCCGCTGACTGGCACAGTGTGTAGCCATGACAGTGGCGCTTCCCGCTGCAGGCTCCTGGGCTCATCAGATGTCTCGGAACTGAGACCGACGGGAACCTCTCGACCGTATTTGCCTCAGGCTTTTTGCTGCAACAGGTCATCAACGTGTCCCCCTGCTCAGAGGTAATGTATGGAGCTGTGCTTGGACCTGACCGGAGCACAGGTTTCCATGGCACAACACGCACAGAACAAACAGGCCCTCTCTGTTTTCTAAACCTCCAGAAGAGGCAGCTCCTATGGGCTGAAAGTCTCTTTTATTCTCCACACACCCATCTCCCCGCGTTTTCATGCTGCAATGCACTTTTTCCTCTTCTACCTCATACACCTCCACTAAAAAACTTATAATGAGAGAGGGGCTTTATGGGTAATACATCACTCCTTTAAAATTTATCAGATCCATGGTGGGAAAAAAAAAAGCTTTTTTTTTTTTTTGTCCCTGCTAAAAGGGGATTTTTATATCCAAAGACAAAAAGGTAATACTCACTGCATTGTAGCTTCTATTTCTCTCTCTCTCTTTTTTTTTTACCCAACAATGGTGAAAAGATGTGATTTTTACAAGCGAATAGGAAGAAAAAGCCTGAACACACCCTGGGAACATGTTTAAGAAGTTGATTTATGTTCCATGCTGAGCCTTACACCTGCAGTTCAAGCAAAACTCAACTTTGCCGCCCCACAGAGTCTAGTTTATTAGGTATCAAGGAGTCACAAGAAGCCATGTAATTAAAACTGTAATTAACTGGAAAAGGAAAGTGCCACCTGAGTTTTGAGAGGCTGTCAATTTTATTTCCATTACAGTTCTCCTTCTGCTTCTTTTGTCTATTGGGTGTTTTCCCCCCCCCCATTTCGATGAGGAAAAAAAAAGTTGGGTTTTTTGTTTGTTTGTTTTCTTTTTATTAACTAAAGAAGCAACCAAATTCTCTCATGATTACTCTAGGGGAAACAAAAATCAAAGCACGCTAGTTTGGAGCTCAGGCACAGGTTTCTCACAGCGGCATTTGTGGCTGCGTTTGCCAACAGGTGACAAGTGTGCTCCGGGTAGCAAAAGGCCCTGAAATGTCCAACCGGAGAAGGGTCAGCCAGGTTCAAAGCTCGCTTTAACGAATCATCATCAGTGCCCTTTAAAAAGGGATCGGTGGCGCCTCGTTTAAATGCATGACCTTGCTGCAGCGGACGAGCCAAGTGCCTGGCGCCCCTGGAT
>NW_010416092.1:20572-26433 GCF_000710305.1 Buceros rhinoceros silvestris | reverse complement strand
CCGGGATGCGCCACGGCGCTCCAGAGGCTGCCGGCTCCTGCCAGACACCACCACGGTATTGCCGTGAGCAGCACAAGGCCACACGCAGCCGGACAAAAACACATCGGGAAGAAACAGGAGGCAAAGGGATGAACCTTGTCAACCAGAGACATTAAAAGTGAAAAGGGACCCGAGTCCCTGACCAGAAAAATAAATCTCTGGGAGATTCGGGTGGGACGTGCTGCCAGCCCTGTCCTCCCTCTGCCTCCTGCATCCACCAGAAGCAAATTCCCGGGGGATCAGAAAGAGGTGCCAGAATAAAAAGACAATTATTTAATAAGGTTTAAAGAAGGAAAGACATGACGCAGGGAAGAAAGTCGTACTAAAATATAGTTAAAGAGTAAGTACCTAAAAGGGTAAAATGATGAGAACGAAGACAGGATCTATCTTAGACATTGTTACAAAGGAGATTTATGAATATATATATATAAATTTTTGTAGAGGAAATGTTCGTCTTAGATGGAAGTATGAAGGGGGGATTGACATTCTTCCTTCTCCATTTAATAAGTGACAAACCCCCATCAAGTGAGGTACCAGCCTTGAGAAAGGAAGTTATTACCAGAAAAAGGGCTTTTCCTTTGGTGCTGTTCTGATAGGCTTGGGGCTTTTCCCCAGCCTCGATAATCTATAGCTTCTCCCCTCCTGAAACAGCTCCAGCTTGCAAGGCAGAGGTCTCAGGACCCTCCAGGTTTGAAGGCAGATCTCAATCAGTGCTAATTTGGGGAAGTGAGCCAGAGGTACCACAGCAGATGACACGCAGGGCTCAGCTTCTTATTCAGCTCCAAGTCAGCAGGGGCACCCCCTGACCATCTGTGGTCTATAAATTACAGTAACACCCGCACACACTGCTTGTAAATCACCAAGGAACAGGCTTTACCTTATGACATACTACACGAACCCTGTTGGATGTTCCAATAAACTCCCATAAACCATCCGATATAAACTCCGGATTGTGTTTCTTTGAGGAGCAGGAGAAAAACTTCGACTTTTCTGCAGTTGCACAAGCCTATGGGCGAAATGAAGATGTGGCCTGAGATGTGGTGTTTGTGTATGTACCACGTTCTCTTATGAAAGAGACTTTTTTCCCACTCGCCATCATTATTACCCTTTGTATTTCACTTTCCAAGAGTGTGTCAGCTTGAGGTAAACAGGGTCGTTGGTCTCCTGCAAAAAAAGACACCACTCATTTGAAAAAGGCAATTTAACTTGAGCCTGCATGACCTGTCCTCCATCCTTGCTGCACCAAGCACAGGCTGATAACAGGAGAGGCTCGCCCATGTCCTTTGCTTTTGGAGGAGCAGGAAGACCCAACCCACCAGAGGTACCCTCTACAAGTGAAAAATACGCCACTGTTTCTCTCCACTTCTGCATCCCAAGGGGTAGAGCTGAGCCTTGCTCTCTCCACGAGGACAGACCACCCTGTAAGAGGTCCTCTCTTGCTTCTTTCTCCCTGTAAAGCAGCTCTTTTAACCCAGTCTGCTAACAGGGTGGCATCTCTGTGATCTGACACACCATCAACCCCTCTCTGCCCCCCGAGGTGGACTCCTGCCACCCATCGTTGTTGGGGCAGCTCTTACCTGCCGGGATGTTTCAGGGAGGCCACGTCAGCAAGGAGATACAAGGAGCAGAAGTCACGGCATGTGGTCTTGAGCTCCTTAGTAGTTCTTGGTTGGGGCCACAGACATTGCTCTGCTGACAACCTGGCACTTCAGACCTGCTCCCACGACTCATGGAAGGACTGCTTTTGGTAATTCAATAGTAAGCCCTGTGTCTGCTCTGTCATGCAGGCAAAAAAACCTTCCTGCACAGTAAGCCGTTCAGATTGCGGGGGATATGCCAAGTAGACAACCTGACAAATGTTATTTCACCAACTTCTTAGCTGACCACCAACAAATGTGGGCTGTCGCACAGGCAGCCAGCAACAGTTGTGTCACGACTCCTTGGCAAGCTCCTTAATCGAACCTGAAATCCTGACCCACCCCCCTCAGGAGGCAGTGGGAGCCTTGCTGTCATCTTATGCAGAGCATGAGCTTCTTCAGGCAACATTATTTTTATCTGGGTTCCTTAAGGCGCGAGGGGCTGTCTTCTCATCACGCTCCGCGTGGACATACGGGGGCGTGGGCACACGCCTGCGTCAACACGCTTCTGAACCCACTGGGTGCCTGCCGTCAAACTGGACCGATGTTCCCAACTCGTGGAGACAGGAAACCAAGGCAACCACCCTGCCTCCCACGATGATGAGGGGCTGATCTCAACCCTCTGTAGGCATCAGAGAATCCACATCCGCAAGACCAATGCAAGGGAAAAAACTTGCCCTGCTCTCTCCACTTGTGAGCGTCCAGTTAATGAATACTCGTTAATACTGGTCCTCTTTCAAATTACAGCCCCAGCTAAAACTGATGCTTCCTTGCCTAGGAGAGACACACCAGAAGACCCCCGGTCTCAGCCGAACACACCGCTGGAAGCAGTGAGCACGTTCTCTGGAGACCCTGCGCCACCCGCACTCCACGATCCCAGTGTCACCCCCTAGACCGCACCTGACTGAAACACTCTGCACAGGCTCAGGAGCAATTCTTAACTCCCACCCAAAGCATTTACTGAATCTAGCTTGAGCTGTTGAGTTAGTTTAGTTTCAGGAAAAAGTAGTGAATAAAATGAAGTTGATTTTTTACTATATTTTACTCAGAAAAAGAAATCGTGCTCGAATGTTACTTTAAATTTTCTGGTGGAGGGGGGGAAGGATCGTTTAAAATATAGACAAAACGACTCCATGTCAGCTCACAAACAAACACCCTGTGGGTTTTGGGCAGGGACCTTCTGCTTTGCAAACCCTGTAAATTGGAGGTAACGCACAAGGAGCATCTTTGCGGTGCTTTTCCAAGCACCGAGTGAAGCAACCCCCAACTTTCCAGGGTGAGGCAGTGGGAAGCCCCAGATCAGGTCTGGGCATTGGGGCACCAAGGCTCTTCTGAGGACGCCCCCACCCCCCCGCCTCCTCCACCTTCCCACTGCACTCTCCCTTCCTACGACAAGGAGCAATAGCGCTATTTCTGGGTTTTAACAAGATTTGGAAAGCGTTCAAGTGCCTGACTAAGTGGTTGGAAACACGGAAGCAGAAGGATGTTTTGGCATCCTGCGACGTGTGCATGAAGAGCACAGACACAAACACACTGAATGCACATACTGTAAAACAAGATTACAAGGAGAGTACGAACCAATAAAAGCCTATTAAGACATCACGGGTGCCAGCGCTGCTCGTGTGCGTGCCTATGTATTAAAATAATAAGAATTTCACGTGAACCTGCCGTTCGAACACGGCTGATCGCAGATATAACTTCCAGCAACCTTTAAATACATAATGCCATCCTGTAATTAATGTAGCCTATCCTGGAATTTGAGGGATTTATCGATAATGGCAGAAACGTTTGCAAATAACTCGGGGAAGTTCATGACATACATACCTTCTATCTCAAGGCGTTTCATTCATTTTTTCCCTTTTTTTTTTTTTCCAGCTGGCATCGATAAATTCATTCAGAGCCCTTACCGTACGATGTCAAATGATCTTGGAAATCCTCAGGAGAAAGTCTGAAGAAAGCACCAACGTGGAGAAAGAGCCTCGTTGAGCTTTTGTTTGTTTTGTTCTGTTTCACTGCAGTGACATACCCAGAACCACACCTGGGGGGATTGCTTTTGAGGTCTGCAGTGAGAAGAACCAAGAGCGGGCCATAGGCGAGGCAAGCTGCAGAAGGATGTAAGCCAAGCATGGGGTAGACTGCCAGCACTGAAACGCGACGTATCTCCAGGCCTGGCACACACGTAGGGAGAGGTTACAGCTTTCATAAGGCAAACTGATACAGTTGGGGGGGGAAAAATGTTTCAACACAGTGTTTTCCTGAGAGAATGAAGGTGTCAACACCCTCAGCTTGGGCAAGGTGCTGGTTTGTTGGGCTGCCAAGGAAGGAGCAACAGAGACCAACACTGTGGTGCACATTCCCCATGTTCTACAGTTGAGAACCTACAGTCACTACAGTTGAGAACCTTGGCTGTGACCTTACAGTCACCTATTTAAAACTTACGCACTGAGGAGGACACGGAAGAGCCCACCGTTTTTCCAGGAGAGGGTTTCCAAACCTGAGGTCTGCCCAGCACCAGCGCCCGGCCACAGCAGCGAGCACCAGGCGAGCGGTTGCTTTGCTGTTACCAAGCTGCATCTCAGCAGGTGAGGGGAGTGAACTGGCACACATCCCCCTCACTCCATCGCACATTCCTGCACGGGATCTCTCCGTGTTGAAAAGCATTTCTTGTGCGGGACTACTTCATCGTCAGGAGGCGTTTTCGCCTTGGAGTGCATGTATTTGTACACACTTACAAACATGGGATTGGAGAAGGCAAGACAAAAAAACCCAACCCAATTATTTAGAAAATGGTTCAATCTTTTTTTTTCTTTTTAAAATCTTTTTTCCTGTCGTTCTTTCTAGGGCCTACATTTGAGGTACTGATCTCACATGACAAGCAATCAGCCATTTGCACACAAAAAGGTCAACCATACCTGGAAAACACCCCCAAAATGTGCTTCTGAGCAACTTGTTTCATTGATTTGGACGTGCTGGCCGTGTTTCAAACAGCAAGCAGAGCCAGGCCGGAGTACAAACGCTGCACCCGAAACACTGCCTCAGCCTGCCCCGTATCTTCTCTGATCCCCCCTTGCTACTTCCTACCATACTGCATCGAGCACCCCAGTATCTCCTCATCCTTTAGTCTCCAGCGTCATCAAACGTTTCCAGTAGTGTCTTCAACTCAATGTCCACAAGTCCCTGCCCCAGTAAACTGGGGCTTTATTCTGGGGGAGAAGAGCCATTTTAGGTTCTGCTATGCCGTGACTCTTACTACCTGCAGGAACAGAGAAGGTAGGCGTCAGCTAATGAAAAAAGGGCACTTTTCCCCCCCCCAAGAGAGGGGAGGAAGGGCTTGTGCATCAGGAACTAAGTGCTCCTTGCTGACTCCAGTCTGGCTGTGGTGGGGATGGAGGGACTGACCAAAACAGGCATGCCTCTTACTGTGAGTGTCTGGAGGGTTCCTGGCTGACCCCGGGCGACGGGAGAGCTCTGCTGATGCCGAGAGGTTGGGGAGGGTTTATCCCACCAGCAAGGAGTTCCCCCCAGAAATGGGCACAGGAAGCTGCCAGAGGAAGCATCACAGGTTGAGATTTTCCACCTTTCAAGGGAAAATCAGCTGAAACGAAATTGAAAATGGAGTTTAGCTTCTCACTCTCTCCCACTGATTTTGTCTGCTTTTATATATTTTAATGCATTCACAGATAACGGTGGAAAAATACCTAGGGTGTAATCATCCACCTCTCAAGAGCTTGTTTCGGTGCCCACCACCAGGATGCTGCTTTCAGGGTGAAGCAGAGGCACAGGGTGTGAACTGAAGCTGCAGAGGACCAACAGCAGGTGGGATCCATCTTATTAATGTCCTCCCTTCCTACCGCTTTTACATGAAAAATGTTGTTTTTTTTCTGGCAGGGGCATAGATCAAACTGGTGCTGCTGCAGGGAAGTGAAGCAAAGCCAGCTGAACTAATCTGGCAGTGGGCATTTCTGCGGCAGGAAAGCCCAACGTCTCACCCGTTGGGAGCAGGGCTCCCTCCTCCAGCCCACCCTTCTTCCAGCCTTCGTCCCTGCAGTGCCTGGGAGAGGCACGCTGGGTCCCCAAAGGCCCCAGGAGCCCGTGAGGAGCCCGTAGTGCCGCTGCAGGGGAGCGGAGTTGTCAGCTGTGAGGATGAGGAACTGGAGGCTGGCTGTCAGAGTGCTCCCAGCTCAC
>NW_010416092.1:12538-20450 GCF_000710305.1 Buceros rhinoceros silvestris | reverse complement strand
TGCAAGCTGGGCTTGCAGAAAACACTGACTCACGCTGACAAATGACGCGTGGTGAAAGGCTCAGCTGAGGGACCAGTGAGCCCTCGAGCTGCACGCTGCCTACAGGCAACAGGGACCAGGGCTGCCAGGGGCCTCTGGAAGGCAGGGCAGGGGGGGCTTTGTTTGAAGCCCAGCCACCACTCCCAGGAGGAGCGTAGAGACGTGTGTCTGTTGGGGGAAATGGGGCCCTTCGCTATTTCAAGGGAAGCCTGTGTGGGCCTTTCAGCTTCACCTGTTTGGAAGAAGCACCCAAGAAGCAGTGAACAGAAGTTAACGGTTCCCCCCGTTTTGTTTGCACTACTGTGCACAACACTGGAGAGCATGTCACACAGAACACTTCCTTTGTGCTGGGATATCTGAGCGTGCAAACGTTGGTGCTTTCGTTTACCAGGCACAAACGGTTGTGCATTTTGGTGGTCTGAGCTGGTCTATGGTTTCTGTGAATGCCTGGATGCGATCCTTCCCGGGGCTTTATGGGTTACTCAACTCCTGTCCCATTATACAGGTCATTTGTGTGACGGGAAGAAGCTCCGTGTGAGGGGTGTGTACGAGACGGAGTACAAGACCCAGGACTTTCTGCCATGCATTAGAAACGCTGTCCAAAACCAGTTGCACTTTGATATTTAAATCAGACATCCAAAATCCATGCTCGGAGACATATGCAAGCAGTTGATTTTTGGATCCCTTACAATTTTTTCTCTCTCGCTCCTCTTATTTACAGTAGGTACTCAGCATCTCGCACACACACAAAAATCAGTTAAATTATTCAAGTGCTTAAACAACGATATGGTTGCCTGCCTGTGTTTGCCCAAATTTGAAAAAATGTTGCCTGCTTTTAAGCTTTATTTCTCCTTCCCTCAGTGACAGTCTTCCTCTCTCCTCCAAACACACTGATGGAAAAATGAAGATGTACAGATGGGCTGTTCATTTTCAGTCAGGTTGCTGTGTAAATACGGCATTAGGAAAAGAAGAGTGTGAGAAACACAGATGTACACGAGGCATCCCAGCCACCGCGTTTGGGCTGCCGCTGCATCACTCAAGTACGCGTCACCCAGCCCAAGCAGAGCCCTACGAGGCCAGAGGGAAGAACAAACCATTGGTAAATGGCAGGCCTTTCAGCCTTGCATAACAGGATAAAATAAATATGGATTAGTGCTGGGGTCAAAGCTTTTATTATGTGAAGTACGAGATGTGCAAGTGCCTGAGTTTCTGATGTTAAAAAAAAAAAGTACCAACTGTATAAATACACACACACATACAAAATATTTGTACACATATATATTTATTTGGGTATTTTTGTTTTGCAAAGCTCCCTTCAACATGGTCCCAGCTAATTTCTCAGCCTCTGCATTGCAATTTAATCACCTTATAAACTTCTGCAGTGACTAATGCCACATCTATGCTTTTGGCACACCACGGTCAGAAGTTGTTTTAGCAACAGCGGTATGTAAAGCAGACACACTACTGGTGAGGCTCAGAGCTCTTAAAAATCATTCCTTTCTCTCTGGGCTATCGACATTCCTGAGCGCTCACGATGCAGCTGCCGAGCCGCTGGACAGCCCACATATGGCCGTGCGCTGAACAATAGCGACTCACTGTTGTTCTCGTTCTGTGCATCACCATATGTGTTTATTAGAAACAGCAATAAAGCGATGACGGGCTGCTTCAGCTATCCCCGCTGCTGGGGAAAAGAAACACGAGGGAGTCAGCGGGATGAAATCAGAGGGTCTTTGGGGAGCTGGACGGTGGGGCGGTGCAGCCCCGCTCTTTAGGGGAGCATGGCTGCTTATTTTTTAGTGATATTGCCAAATTAATACTGCGCCCATAAATGGACACCAGATCTAAGTTCCCTCCCATTCCCTTTTATTAGAGAGTCGCAGGAAACCTGGAAAAACTGAATCCCGAAAATGTCGGTATCCATAGTCACATTCCACCAGGTTCACCTGCATACAACCTGCCCTAAGTCATGCTGGAGAAATCTCCTAGCACTTCCAGGAGCTCTGGGTCAGGCCCACAGCTGGCACGTACTTCCACCACAAGCACAACCAGCTACTGCGGGATCACCTTCAGCGTTTTCCAGATGGAGGGGCTGAGGTGGGCATCGGCAGCCCAGAAGAAACAGAGAAATGGTTTAAGGTTGTCTTGCCATCAGCGTAAAGACAAGGGAGAAACAAGCCCCAGAACAGGGGTGTTCAAAGTCGAGAAAGGAAGTAAACTAAGACAGACAAATCAAACACCCGAGTCTTCAACACGCTCCAAATTCTGAACCACTTCCCTCCGCTTCCAGTATTCACTATATTTTAAAGCAAAAAGAGAGGGAAAAGAAACTTTGGGAGCAAAACCATCAGAGTTGGTAATGCGATGTATCTAAATATGCAGCATAACGTAATTTCAATATCCTTGATTGTTATAAGCCGTCTTTGGACACGTGGAAATCAAGGGGATTGAGTGCTTACGCCCAACGGCAGGCGCGAGCCTCCGCATACGTCATCCATAGCTTTCCATGCTCAAACCTTGATTTTCTCTTGACAATGAACAGAGCTTCCATCTTGCTGTCTTCTTGTGACCAAAATAACAAACCGTAGCCACTGTAAAAAAAAACCCAAAACCAAAACCAAATCAGTTTTAAAACTGAGTTTGCAGTGCTAAATTGTAATGGTTCTACTGCGACCTTCCAACTGTGGCAAGAATGCCATTTCCACCCTCACTTCACTGCTTTTTTACCTCCTACCCATAAGAGTAAACAAATCAAGACAATGTTTTACATCCTTGAAAAGTTCCCAAAACAGGATTTTCCACTGAGGCTGCAACTCCCTTGAATTGCGTTTTCCTTTTCTTTTCTGTTTTCCTGTTTTGTTTTGTTGTTGGTTTTTTTTTTTTAGCACAAATCAATTTTGCAACTACACTGAAACTGCGGTGCTAAATGCTGTTATCGTTCATTATACTGCTAACAGAATAAACCGTGTAGTTACTTAAACCTCAGCAAAGTCCCCGCCTTATTCCTCCACCTGCACGTGAGCTACTTTTTACAGGCTATTGCCTCCTCCCCACAAAAATCCAAACTGCTTTTCCCCCCCACTATTCCTCCACTTACCAGCCTGCAAATGTTGCTGCATTGGTTCCACATCCTTTGGTAACTTTGACTTGAATGCATCTTTGTCGAAGTTGTTTTTCAACAAGCACTTTTAATTCTGTTTCCTTTCAGTTATTGCCTCCTCAGATATCACCAGGGGGTTAAAAATAATCTGTTCACACCTCCTGAAAGGCAATCAGGCAACTTATTGTACTTCTTATTTACTATCAGTAATCCCCATCCCGCACTCGTGAAAGACAATCAGGGCTCTGCCATCGAGTGGAATAAAAGCAGGATGAGACCATATGGTTCTTGTTAAATAAGCCTCATCTTCCTATTGTTAATGCTTATGTCCAAAATAAAGTATTTCTGCAGAAAGCATATTCCCATAGCGTGTTCTCTTTCCAATGACCAGCTGGTTGCCAGTTTGTTATTTGCACTGCAGTAGACCACTTTCATCTATTTCTGTTCCAGTCCAAGAACACCATTTGTACATTGTCCAACTTGGAAATGTTAATCTGACACCATTGGTCACGGGCCTTTTAACTCCAAGTGGCAAACTTCCAGCTAGCTGCCAGTGGAGTATTTACACTGGAATCTTCCTTAGCCCAGAAATAAACTATTTGTTCGCCATAAACATCAGCAACACGCCAATAATTTCTGCAACACACATGTAGGAAGGTACAGCCCACCGTACTTTGCTGTTGGCTTCTCAATAACCTCCTAAGTAGCTCCTTGGGGAGATGCTGCTTGTCTCGAGCCAAGATAAACGCGTCCATTTCCCCCTCCATGCATGTACATAACTTTTATTTACATTCACGGGAGTTACACACACACATTGAAAGGCAAGAAGAGGAACCAAAGGTAGGATGGTGGGGCAGGAGTCTGACAGCTTCTCCCGAGACCCAGGACTGCCCATAAAGGCCAGAACACCAGGAAAACCCTAACGCAGACGTATCCAGTCGCTTTGGCATCGTCCACAGCTCCCCGTGCACAAGCAGGAGCGCAACGCTTGGGGCGCCTGCCGGGAAAGGGGCAACACTGGATGTGCTCGAACGCAGCTTTTCCAACAGCAGAGTGGCGCGAGTCCTCCCGGGTTTTGCTTAGGGGATCGTTATTACTTCCAGCAATACAATTAATGCTTCCTGTAAGAATATTTTACCTTGGGCTTTTTCCAATGAAATAAAAGATCGAGGGGGGAAGAACAAAAGTTTATGCTAGGTTCTGCAATTTAACTTAAGGAATGTGATGCAGTGGCAAGGGTGTGTTCCACGTACTTTGTTCAACTCTGTTAAAATAAAACATCTCCTTTCTACATATTCTTGCGGTGACCTGCGGATGGGAGAGGCCAAGGAAAGACTTTAGTGACTTCAAGTGGAATGGAAACCCCCTCTTTTAAAGAGAAAAGAATAACGACGACAATGCCCTGTTCTTCCCTTCGCGTTTCCTGTTCAGTCAGATAATGTACCAGCCACCTTTTATGTTACCTTGGTTGTTCCAATTAAAAAAAAAAAAAAAAATCAGGTTAGAGGAGAACTGATCCTACAGACCGTTGCCTGTTAGTTCAAATAATGTCCCAGCCCCCTTTTATTTTACCTTGGTGTTTCCAATTAAAAAAAAAAAAAAAAAATCAGGTTAGAGGAGAACTGATCCTACAGAAGTATTTTAGCAAAACCTTGGAGGACCATGTGGGATACGGCTGATCTTATTATCTGGACTCCTTATGCGGACTCCTTCGCACCTATCTCCCTGTGCGTTTAGTTCAGCATCCCTGTCCACCTGCGCCTCACAGCCACCAGGAAAATGCTGGTCCAACCGGTCCAACAGCGGCCAGCACGAAAAGCAGGACCCTGCAAACACATGTGACATGAGCTGAGCGGAGGTGTGCATCCCACGTCAGGCCGGGCAGCGGGACTTGATGACTGTCCCGCCCAAACCAGGACGCTGTCCGGGCACAGACTGTGGGGAGCAGCAGCTCACAGTCCCCTGCTATGGATCTGTCTAGGAAACGAAGGGCCCGGGCAGTGGCTGCACACACTTCCCTCCCAGCCTCCCACGCTCCTCCAGAATCCAGCTCGTAACAGGGAGCATTTTCAGTGCTGGGGACATGACTTACAATGTGGTTCGGGATCTTAAAGGTGTGGATGCTTAAAAGAACCCCCCTTTGCTCGTAGACGCCAGGTGAAAAGCACGTTCCGTGTCCACCACGGCGACTGACGGAAGGATGGTCAGAGGTACTCGCTGCTGCCACATACTCCAGTGCCTTGGGCAAAAAGCAGCTGCTCTGCGAAACTGAGGGCTTCTCAGCCCAGTGCTGCAGCTCCCTCGCTCCTGCAGTCAGTGCAGGATTTCTACAGAAGATGTATTAATTCTCATTCTGACCTTTGCTAACTTCCCACTGCTTGATTTTTTTGCACCCTCAGCATGCCTTCAGTGGGAGTACGAAATCCATACACACACGTAACCGTCTACCACGCACCAAAATTTGATAAACACACATTCTTCTTACCTCACCTAAGGCTCCTCTTGCAATTGAATGAAGGCGAACAAAATATTTTGACGTCTCAAAACACATTCTCTTTTCCAGGAGGGCAAATAAATAGACCTGACATAAAAGAATGTCATAACAATCAGAAACTACAACTCGAATCTCGCTGCTGTAACTTGAAACTCGTAAGGGAAGGTTAAAGTAATGCAAGCCTGATTTCCTGGCCACTAAAAAGCACCAATTCCTTTTGTGTTGGGTTCTTCTGTAGGGCTAATCCTATTTGGGGCTACCTCCGAGCCAGGTAAAATAGCAAAGGATTTCCCCAAAACGATTAAGAAAATTTGACAATTGGAAATTGGGCCTCGCTGACCACAGCCAAGCAATGAGAAGCCGGAGCAGGCAGACGTGCAGACCAAGAAAGGGCACCTGGACTCCAAAGGAAAAAGAAAATCAAGCCCCTTTCATAAAAAATCCAGTTACCAGGGAAAAGTCAAAGTCTGCAAAAGGATAATGGGCCTGAAAAGAGTGAGCAGCAGACTGGAGAAGAACCGCAGGCTGCCGGGGAAAAAAGTTGAGCAGTTGAAGAAAGACTCAGAGAACTTAAAAAGAGGGGCCTGGGGCTAATCTTTCTACTGGTTTATTTTTTCCCCATTTGTTTATTTGCTACAAGTCAAATTTTGGAGCAATTAGTAAAATATCATGCAAATATTCCCTGTGTGACCGCACATGAATAACTCTAATTTCACTAAACATTTGTCTGTCTCATCGTTCCGAAATACATCTGCTGTTTGCATTGAGATAATCTGCTAAAATATTGGGAAGTAAATTACAGTTTTTATAAGATATTTATGAAACAACTTCTTATTTGTATATTAAATATCTCTGACTATCACAGCCTGGGTTTTTGGCTGACGTCTGCCTTCCCCAGGAGCATCCGTGCCCTGTTTCAATTACAGACTGGGCTGCGTACCATCTTGTGGAAAAGCTCCAACTGGCTGGGAATGGCTCTGCATACACTCCTAACAGGCTGAGGGAACGGGACCAGATCTGCCAGCAGCTTATGACAAAAAAAAAAACCCAAACAAACAAACAAAAAACCCCCACAAAACCTGACCGACCCCAAAACAAAATACAAGGCATAAATCACGTGGTATTTGCAGAAGTGCTGGCATGACACCACAGGAGCGGGTGTCGCTTGGACAGGGAGCTGCAATAAATGCCCTTGCTGGAGAGACAACAATAAGGCTTGGAGGCTGTTCCCGTCCCTGCCTGGTGACCACACACCAGACCGGGAAGTCAGTTAAAAGCATTTTTGACTGTTTTGTCCTCTCAGGGTTGTCCCGTTCTCTCTGCGTGCAGGGAAGGGGGCGGGGGGAGATGTGTTGCTCAGCACTGCCACAGCCCAGGTGAGCTCATGCCTAGCCCTGTGTCCAAGTTTCCAAAGGAGAAGTGGGAAATCAGGTCATTTGTCATCTTCCCATGCTGATGTTTGGGGCAGGACAGGTAACGATAACCCTAAGAGCTGCACCCCGCAGGAGGGAGATGGGGGGGTTGAGGAACTTGGAGGACGGAAAGCAAACAGATCTCTGTGTTGGAGGAGCTGGAGGGTGTTGCTGCTGTAGCGTAAGGGACATACCTGCACTAGCTTCAAGCATGGGTAGAGCGAGCTTTGGGAGCTCGGGATGGGCAGGGAAACACCCCTGAAATGCAAGTAAATCCTAGACCACTGCCCCAGCTTGCTCTAGACGGGACCCCCATTGCTGGCACACCCCTTCAGTCAAGCCAGCTCACATGCCGGTACATAAGCCCTGGCCCCAGGAGCAGGGACACATCTCTATTATTAAAGGCTATGCCTACACCCCTTTGAAAACCCAGTCTCAGGGAGTTCAGGAGCTGCCATGGCCCCACAGACGATGGTAGCTGGGCGGCAGGGGTCTACAAAGCCACTGAGGAGTTCCTCGACCCTCCAGCCTTCTCTGACTGTCTGGGATGCTGTGTCCTCTCAGGGACAGGCACTGGCTGCAGATTTCTTGTCCAAACATACAACATGATCTGTCTTGGAGGGTTCAGTTCTGAGATGCTGGCAGCGGAGTTTGGGTGTGCAAATCACAGAGCAGGTACTTAGCTACCTCACCCTTCATGATGGTCTCGCTTTACACCCGCTGCAAAGCCGCCCCGTCCTGTCCACAGGCTGAAACTGAACACCTGATTTAAACGCGAATGGGCTGAAATGAGGAGGAGATGGAAGAAGAGGAAGCCCAAGGTGTGAGGTTTGCATTGAGATGATCTAAATTCTGCATGAAGCAGCCAGG
>NW_010416092.1:5078-12425 GCF_000710305.1 Buceros rhinoceros silvestris | reverse complement strand
AAGAGATAAGGAGACTGAACCACTTAAACGCCACTGACCATCTTAAACCACAAATCTCTCTCTGGTTTGGTATTAACGCTACCTACGTGGAATCCAGCTTAAAAAACAAGTAAGAGTGGTATAAGGCCATTCACCCTCCTCTTGCTCCTCTTGCAGCACCCGTAAGCTGCGCTGGCCCAGGGACCCCAAAGCGATGCAACAGAGTGAGAAAGCAAGTAGCAGAGGGTGCCTTCCTGCAGGGATCAGTCTCCTGACGTCCACAGCAGAACACGAACAGCCTGGGGTTCCGCAGAGGGGTTCGGGCTGCCTCGCCAAGGTCTATCAGGGCCCGCGTGCTGTGCCGAGCCCTGCCCGCTGTCCCAGCTTCACGGAGCCAAGGGCTCTGGCAGGGGCCACACCGGCAATTGTGCAACCCCGCTCAGCCGCAGATTTCCTCTGGCACCGGCAGCACAATAGCAGGGCTGTTGGCAAACAGGAATTGTCTCCCCACCACAACAGGGCTTGGGATGAAATCATTCCCCGATACCAGGCAGCCTCGACGTGCCTCCTCTGCTCCCCACCCCAGTTGAGATGGTAGTGCCTTCCTGCTCCCCACGGGCCTCAAGTCCCTCATAAAACAGCAACACAATAAAACAAAATCATAATGGAATCCACATAAGGCTTGATGTCTCCATTGCTCCTTAGTAAAAGTGCCAAGGGAGCTTCGCCTGAGCACGGGCAGCAGGTTCCCAGCATTGGCAGGGATGTTTTTAAGAGGAAAGGACATTTTTCATGCTCCAGCTGCCAGGAACCTTCTCACCCATCCTCAGTGGTACACCTCCAGCTGAAAGAAACAGGTAGTTACGGGAGATGAATGCCCAGCCCTGGCAGATATCGGTGCAGTTAAGCTCACCTTAACATCCAGGGGCTGTGTGGGAAGGGCGATGACTGCCGACAGCCTCACCAAGGAGGCTCCGGCCAGGGCTGGCCTGCTCCCAGCATCCCCTTCCCGGTGGCATCAGGGAGAGTTGGGCTCTCACAGGACATTTTGTGGTTGGGGTAGTTGCATTGTGTTGTCTTAAAACTGCCAAGGCGTGGCTCTAAACAAAACCAGACCCTGGCCTCACTCTAAGGCCAGCAGTCCCCAGCTCCCTGCCCTGCCTGCAGCCGCAGGGTTATCGACCAACTTGTAATTGCATAGGGGAAAAAAGATAAACGTGCGATTCAGGACAAGTATATCGATGTTGTGAACACACACACACATGCACGCACACACTCTCTCTCGTATCTCTAGGTCAATGGCGTCCTAGGACCCAAAAGCACCATTTAATTATTTGTGCTGGGAGTGCCAAAGGAACCCTCCATGTATTTATACAGTGAAATCAGCTGCAGATGTGTGTGTGCTTTTGCCTGCCTGCCTTCTTTCTTTCCTTCAGCGTTGGCATTTCTGACGTCTCCTTTTTTTTCCCCCCTCTCTCATTCGACGGGTGCATCTGAAAAGCGTTGGGCAACAGCCCGCTGCTCCCTCCCTGGTCCTGTCCGCAGGGAGGGCATCCCACTCCGCTCTCACAGGGCTGTTCTTTCCTTCCGCCCCAAAGCAAAGGCTTGACAAATTAAGACCTCACACACCAGGAATTGAGAGGAAAAGGGATATTTCCTGCTACGCATGGGCACGGGAGGTCTCCTCTGGTGAAGGAAGCATTGCAGCCGAGACCTCACAGCTCCCTGCGCCCGTGGGCACATGCCAGAGGAGCCAAGTACTACAGGGAAGGAGCATCACACTGTTTCCTGCGAAGCCCAGAATAATTTTGGTCCCTATTAAGTCTCCCCTCTCCAATTTTTTGAGCCTGTAAGACATTATAAGCCACCTCTGATTTTCATTTTCTGGGGCAGGGAGAGTACAGAGCCTCCGCCCGAGCTGGGCTTCAGCAAAACCTGCTGCCTTGCAGGGCTCTGCCCCGGCTGTCACTGTGACTTGCTTGCACCAGCCTCGCATGGGGTTTGGGCTCGTCCCCATGAAAGCCAGGCTCAGCGGTAGCTTTCAGCATGAGGCAGGTGACACAGTGGAGTCAGAGACGCCCATTCAATTTTCAGAAGCGCTATCAATTTTCTCATGATTTTTTTCCTCCCAATACCTTGTTTCTTGTCTCGAACGAAGCTTGCAGGAGCAGGGTACCAGCCACTCCGAGCAGCATGCCAGTGACTGCCAGCAGAACTCAGGACAAATATTGCTCTACCCCTCTTGGCAGCAGGAGGAAATCTCTTTCTGCTTCACCTGGAAGAAGTCATCAAGGCTTCATAGCCCCAGGAAGAAACTTAATGCTGCAGCCAGAAAACACACTTCAGATTCTTTTGGCAGGAGACTGGTGTTTCCTCACACCACTCTGGATGCTGAAATGATGTGACAATAAGCGTATTAGAAGCATGTAGGAGACAGGACAATCAGCAAATAACAACTCATTTCTAAACTTTCAAACATACCTAAAGCTGATGTCCCCACGTTGAAACCCTGCTTGCTGTCACAGAGCTGGAGAGTGAGTGATGCTGCGGGTGCTGGGTGCACCCCCGGGGCTGCTCCTGCCAACCCCTCCCACCCCACTGAGGCAGCCTGGCCACTTGTTAAAGCCAAGCACCATCACTCCAGGGGCATTTCCAAGCACCACTTGCAGAAATCCTCTGGGGAAGCCCCTCACCCCGCCACTCAGGCAGTCTCTAAGTTCACCCACACATGATGAGGAGAGCTTGGCTCCTCTGATTCGCTTCGTAGCAATCATCCACGTTCACAGCGATGTTATACAACCTGGCTCATCCTATATTATCCAAAAAGGTACAACACCTACAAAACTGTTTCATATATACATTTGTACATACACAAAACCTGAAGTGTACTTAAATATGTGTATTTATTATAGTTTGTTATTTATCTACATTATATAGTTTTTAAATGATTTATCTCACAAAAATGTATAGAAGCTTAATCATATGTGCATCTGTATGCAGACAGAGGTGTACCACGTATATTCAGTACCACGTGGTGTGTCTACGAATACACGTGCACCCACAGATGCACCCAGGTACATACAGACTGACACCCACACACGTCTATCGGTGCGGCTGGACGCGTATCCATCTGTCCATCTCCCTGCACGGGCACGAGCTGGGTCCATAAAGACGCGACTGACTACCACAACACCAGGGGCAAGGGCAGCGCAACCAAACCACGTTTGGTCAGCTGGTACAAAGCACCGATTGCTGGTTTTATTGCCGTACCCAGAAGACCTGAAATAGTTTAAAATTATCTCTGAAATGACTGTTTATGTCTTTTTCTCTAGCAAGCACATCACTGACAGCACGCAGGTTCCCCAGCAGTGCACCAAGCCAACTAAACCGTCTATTTTCTGTGTGCTTTGAAAGTAGAACCAGCTTGTCGGATAGCTGCTGGTGGCCATGCTCTGCGATGCTCTGGCACCTCCCTGGCGTGGCTGTGCTTGCCGAAGGGCTGCACGCCTCGCCGCCAGGAAAAGCATCGGAGGCTGCTGGGAAAGGGGCCTGGACCACAGCGCTGCAAGGCACCACAGTGCCATTTTGAATTAAAATATTTATTCCTGACATTTTGCGAGAGGGGAAGGGAAAAAAAAAAAAAGAAAAAAGAAAAAGCTGGCCATAATTCAAAGTCTCTGCAAAGTCACTGGGAATCTTCCAAAAGGCTTCAGCAAGAGCAGGATTAGCTCCCCACATACATACATAAAATTCGTTGTCTTTTGCATATCAAAGTGGTGAAGCCTCTGTCCTCTTTGGCTATAGCTTTTGTGTGCTGTAAACACAGCCTTATCTGTCCAGAAAAAAAAGACTTTGACAAGGAAGACGAGCTCAGATGCCGAGACAAACTTGGCCAGGTTCCTGCATCGAGAGCAATGCCAATAAAGATGTGGGCTGGTCTCTAGATGCTGTCGATAATGTGATTTGGATGGTTGTTCCAAAACTCTCGCTACATCCCCGTTGTTGTTTACAGTAACAAGCCCTTCATCATCCCCTCCTCTGCGCCCTCACCCTCCCTCCCACGCGTGCAAGGATGCCATATCGCAGCCACAGTGCGATGCCTGGGATGGCTCCATATTTCTCCCAGCCACAACAGCAGACACTAAAGAACCTACAAAAGCAAGAAAAATTAAGCTGCTGAAAGGAAAACTTCCCAAGCCATGGTGCTTGTTGTACCAAGCAGCTTCACCCTGCTCCACTTCTTCAGCTTCCACCTTCACCTCCCTTCTATTCTCCTTACACCCAGACAAGTCTCTGTAGGACAGGGATGGATTTACCTACCCTGTAATTTCTGTGGATTTGTCTGCATCCCTCCTCTCTTCTGGGGAGTTGCTCATCGATGCCTCTGTATCCCACTAACACACGAAATCTGCTGGAAATCTGGTCAATAATTAGGCTAATGAGACAACCTATTAAAAGAACCTGAGTGCAGCCAGGTCACCCACTGCAGCACGAGCTTCTCATGACCAGCAGAAGCAGAACTGATAAAGGCCGATGACCGCATCCCCCAGACTCTCTTTTCTCAGCAGTTGGAGCATATATTGCTCCAAACACATGTAAGGAACCTGTATTCTGTGTCAGAAAAAGGCACTGTCATCAAGGGGGTGTTTAGGACAGGAGTGAACCAAGGAGTCACGGCTGGATGGGGGGTGAGGCTGCAGAGGTCTCACTGGGTCGGCCACGTCCAGGCTGCATGGTGCAGAGAGGTCAAATCAGAGGACAAGATGCTTCCCCCAAAATGGTGCTCATATATTCCTATCAACAGGAACACACACACAGACACACACACGTAAAACCCCATCGCAAAGCTGTGAAAACCCCAAGGATGTGCACAGGCTGGTCTTCATTAGTGTCTGGACACACAGAAAACCACTTCCTTGTCTTGTTTCTGGACACTGAAAAACATCGGTGCTTTTCTGCAGCTTCTTGAAATCTTTTCAGCATGTGCTGGCCCAGCTTTCCCACGCGCCCAGGGAGCTATGGAAATACCGAAGAGTGATGGAGCTGCCGGGGAGAGCGGTGGCACGGTTATGCCCAGGCCGGCAAACGGAAAAGCGCTTCCAGCATACACTGAAAATTCAGATTCTGTCCAAGTCTTTGGAGAGCAGATGTCAATTATGAATCACATGATTATTCTGCCATATTTTTCCTGGTTATGCTCATTGACTTAGATAAGGTATCATTTTTCACCCACAAAATATGTTGCATATACAATAAATAATATGCACAGTACCATAATAAATATTCAGTGTATATGGTATGTGCATTATAGTGGTCCTGGTAGAGTTATAGCAGAGCAGTCAAGGCTGAATTGGCATTTTCATTATAAAGGCTGATAATTCAAGATCACTAGCAAAAGACAATGAAATACCATCTGCTCGCATGCAAACAGCTTTTTCAGAGGGGGTTTAAGGTCTTGATGCGAGCGGTTCTGTATAGAGGGCAAAAATGAGAGTGCTCCTGAGACACTGTCTCTCGCTGTCAAAACTCTTCACCTGATTTTGTTCCTACTTAGGTGGCAGTTGATGCTTTTCCTAAATCTCCAGCTTCCGGGGCCAGAAGTTTCTGTAAGCATCAGTGTTCTCATAGGAGATATAAAGGAGTATTTTCTAGCCTTTATGCCACAGTAGAAAAGCTTGCGAATGCAAACTCGGCAACTCCACACCCCAAATGCAGATGGGCTTCAATAGCCTCCTCTGCCACACGTGGACTTCTCGACACCAAGGAGGGACAACACGTGCTCAGCACTTGGATGCAGCTGGATGGTTTGGCTGGGGCCGGTGCTGACCTCTCCCAGTGGTACCAAGTTCAGTAATCGGCATCAGGCCTGCCTCCAGCCCCTTAGAGCCGCCCCTGGGGCTAGCCGCGGTGCGGTGTGTCACACACCTCCAACGAGCCGGCCTCTGTGTACTGGGAAGTGTTGTCTCTCTAACCACTGCAGCCTCTTCCACCTCCGGTGCCATTTCTGCAGTGGCTTCTATGGGATGGCTGGAGCAGAACTCAATGACACACTCCTGACCCAACCACACGGCCGGCTTATACAAAGTCTCCCCAGCAGTTTTGGGAGCCTCAGGCCAATCTTTATTGGGCTGCTCAGCTTCCTTCTGATGGCTGCACCCATCACGCAGAGGTTTGCGCAGGAATGGTCTCAGCTCAGCAGGAGGTTTTGGGGGCACAGCCTCGAGGTGCTTGACATGGGGCTAGCTGGACCCGGGTGAGGGGCTTTGCTGGTGGCTAGGAGGAGCAGAGGGTGATAAAGAACAAGCGGGAGGTCTGGTGGTAGGTGGCAACCTCTTCTTTCAGCACAGCTGCTTGCAGAGGGCATGTCTGTTTACACCTTGAACTAATCGCAGTGACAACCAGCAGTGAAAACCTGGATGCGGGGAAATCCACGGGAATTTTGCCCAGACTTTTCCCTTGAGCTGTTACACTTGCAGTTCAAATGTATTTTTTCCAGTGCATGGTACCTTTCCCTTCAACAACAAAATCCATGCAGATTTTTCAGCTGACACCCCGCAGGCACCTAAGCACCCTCACGGTCCCCATGCCGTAAAAGGAGGCCAGCAGTGCTGCAGGGTGTAAACACAGGTAAGCGGAAGGACCCACCTCTGCCGGTGCCACACCCCTCTGCCCATCCTGACGTGTCTAACAGGAGAGTCTGCCCCGGTTTCGCCATCCCCCCTTTGCTGGCATTGATGATCAGTAGTGTTCCCACAACACCGCAGCCTCAGTTCGGCAGCTCCTCGAGCCTGCTTCCAAAAGAAGCTGTCACAGACAATAAACACCAAAGTAACCCCACTTCCAATTTAATTGTTTTTGCAAAATATCACTAGCAATTAGACTATATTAGCAACAGATTGTTTGCAGTAGCTCATTCTCTGAGTCAAAACCAGTTTCTTTCTCTTTTACACGCACACAAACCATCTGCAACTAGGAAGTACCTAGGGCGAGGTTCTTTTCAAGAGTCAGAATCAAGTAAACAACCAACATTACTTCTCTACAAAAGCCCAAGTGACTGGAAAACGCAGGAGAAAAATATGGGACGGCTGGAATTTTTTTTATGTTTACAAATTTATTGTGAAAGTTTTAAGAAAATACAGTGACAGCACTGCCTGCAGTACAGTCAGGAATGACAGTCAATAAATAACACTAAAGGACTGGGCAATAAATAAACACAAGACTAATGCAATATGTTTGTAGTGGGCTGATCAGTTTTAAATCCTCTGCCTGAGGCTGGATCTGACAATAAAGAACCCTCTCTGTACGCTTGTCTCTGCTGGTGCTGGCTAAGCCCATTTCTTTAGGGTTGGGCTCACCTTCTTCCCTACA
>NW_010416092.1:0-4998 GCF_000710305.1 Buceros rhinoceros silvestris | reverse complement strand
CCCTACACATGCACTTTTTGTCCATCTCCGGTTTTTTCCCCTTAAAAAAAAAAAGAAGGAAAACCCAAACCTAAGCAGAGTATAACACTGCCCAGAGGTAAGGGACACCTACTCCCTTCCTGACGTGGCGCCTAGGCTTTACCAAGCCGTGCTGGGTCGGCAGAGCCGTAACACGGGTACACCGGCACTGACAGCAGCCAACCCCTTCCTTATTTCATACCCAGGCCCTTCGCCGAGGTAAGCTGCGCTGCGCGTGTCAAAGTGTGTTCCGCCGTATCCCCAGGGAATTTTTTCCGAGGCTGGCTTAGCCAAGCGACCGGGTGTCTTTTTATTACCTTGGGTGGAAAACATTAGCCCTTTCTTTCAGGTGGCGCTGCATGGTCCAGGGGGCTCGGGGGGCTCCAGACAAGCATCTGCAAACCCCTCCCTGGCTCAGTGGCTGTGATCACGGGCGAGGGAATTTGTTTGATTAGCGCATCCGTCTAAGACAAAGGAAGCGTAGCGGAGTGAGCCGGGCTCTGGTCTCATTTACAGGTCTGGAGATGCAGGGAGAAGCTATTACAAGCGACCTGTGACCTGGCCCACCCTCAGGTGAAATGGCTTTGCCCAGTCACCTCCTGTTAGCCTCAGCCAAATGATAGGCTTCGGGGGTCTGGGACATCAGACAGACAACAGCAGACCCGCAAGCCCAGCCCCGAGCTATGCAGATGCAAAAGCAGATGAAATTTTTTTTTTTTTTAAATAATGGGTTCTCAAACTTATTACGGTGATAGTGTTACTTACAACAAATCTGTCTGCAGTTTGGGGGCTGCAGAGATAAAAGCCCTCAGGAAAAATGTCAGTGGCTGGAGTTTATTTATATGTAAGGTAACCACGAAAAATGTCGGCGTACCACTAATTGTAGGGCATATTTATTCTGCACAAGTTGTTTTCCACATTAGCACAGTTGTTAAAATGCAGTTTTGCCTCAGGAGCATTATTTCTGTAATTATAAATGTGGACGTAGCTGGGGTACTACATACATTGAAGGAGAAATGTAAGAAATGGGCACTGCAAGGAGGAAAACAAACATAATTAAAAATGTAACATAGTAATTATATGAAACATACTCGGGAAGCGGAGACGCGCGCATAAGCTAGCCAAGCAGCCACGGCACGTTAGATCCTGGGTTTAGGTTCGTATCCCGTCTCACTTCAGATCTCCCCCACGTTTTTTCACTCAAACCAACTAACGAGGAGCAGTTGGCCAGGCGCGTGTTCCGGCGCGGCAGCACGTTGTTCTGCTCTGTGCAGCCACGACGGCGCACGAGCAATTTCACTACGAGAAACCAAGCCCAGAAACCCAGAATGCCACGGCACATCGTACTGACCAGACAGCGGAAGCTTAACGCCGGCACAGCTTCCGACAGGGCAGGGAATATTTTAACTAGATAATAATAGGCAAAACACCACAAGTCACTGCTAAGATTGTAACGCTGCAGCTGAAGCAGGGGACATCAAGGGGCACTGACCCGCCACACGTTACAGGTAACACACGAGGTGCACAGACACGCATTTCCGTGAGAAACACCTGGCAAATGAAGCAGGAAGTTTTCCTCACGGTGCTAAGAGACAGAATTCAGACACAATTTGCTTCTCTGGTGTACAGAAGGCCAGGACTGTGTTCAGGATTGGTATGATCAACCCCTGCCTGACTTGCTGGGGAGGCAGAGTTTTCAGAAGGGAATCCCCAGGAGCAGGACTGCAGCAGCGACCGCAGCCGCACAAGCCGCCAGCAACCGCTTCCACCTTTCCCCCCGGGTTAGGCGCGCCCCAGGCACGGTGTAGGCACCACACACAGGACACAGAAGCACACATACACCTATTTACATACTGGCACCAAGAACCTGCTGCTTTCTCGGGGAGGGACCATCGAATGGCACCTGAGAGCACAGGGTGGCGTATCAAGGTTTTCAGATATTCTTTGTTTCATTGATTCTTTGCACCAAACCGGACCCTTTACTTTCATACCAAAAGCAGATAACCCAAACTTCCACTAGCAGCTGGGCAGGGGCCAAGCAGAAACAGATTTCTTGTACCCCTACTGCTCATCTGTGCAGAAAGCTCCGTAACACAGGCATTATTAGAAACCAGGAGGTATAAACGACCCTGAGACGTTCGGTACGGTCTGGAGGTTTGCCAGCCAAAACCCTGGAGCACATCCTTCTGGGTCCCTCCTCAACACCTTGTCCCATCTCTCACCTACCACATTCACCTTTTTTTTCTCCTTTTTTCCCCTCCAAGGATACCCACCGCCCTTTAAAGGCTCCTCACGCTTCAGTGCCCATTCTCCCTCTGCTGCATTCCCCCCATGCCCATCCTCTTCTAGCTCTCTTCTAGGTTTTGGAAATGTCGTGTTCTGCTGAACGGCGCAAACGAAACAGTCCAACCTCTCCCGCTTTTTCACCCAGAGGTATCTGTGGCCAGCCAGAAAGCTGGGCACTGATGTACCCTGGGTGTTCAACAGAAAACCGAGGAGAGAGTCCACTGAAAGACTTGGACTTTGTTCTGAGTTGCTAACATTCGTTTTTTTTTTTTTTTCTGGAAACGAGGTACGCTAGTTCTTATTTGTGCTCCTTCTCCTTTCCTCCCAACTCATACCTCAGTCTTTAGAGCTCCAGTCCTGCTGTTGCTGCTCCCCAGACCTAGTGACATGGAGCCCCTCTCACAGGTGACAATCAGTAACAGGCCCAACTTTCCAGTTGCTTCACATCACAGTCCTCCCCAAAGCGCATCCCCCCAGAGTCATCACCTCAAGGGGCTGCAGGGGATTTCCAAAGGTCACCGTTCCCTCCCCTGGCCCATGGCACTTGTGTCCCTCCTGACAGATGCCTGTCTTTTGGCTTTTAAGACCTGCAGTGCTGGCGATGCTGCCACCTCCCCAGGCAGTGTCTTGCAGCGCATCACTGTCCTTAGCACAAGAAGATTTTAACCTGGATCTTTCTTAGTGCAACTTAAGCCCATTATTTCTTGTCCTATCTGCAAGAGGCGTGGAGAACTGATTGTTCCTTTCCTCTTTGCAGCAGCCCTTCACATTTTTGAGGATTGTTTTGTTGACACAGACACTTCTCTGCACCAAAAGCAGAGTTTGAGAAGATTATCTCCCCATCACTGAAACCAGCATCCTTTTAGCGTTAATGTCCACTGGCAGCACTGCTATTGTAAATTCACTTCACAAAATGAACTGAAAACTGACACGAAACCTCACTGAAATGATCACATAACAGGAATTTATATTCCTTTTTAGTGTCCCTTAAAACACAAACAAGACTATTTTTGACTGATGTGTAACTGAAATAAAAATAAGCAGCCGCAGCTTTGCCAAGCACCAGGGCTGAACAGTCATCATTTAGGATCCCAGAAATTATCATCTGGGCTTAAAAATAATAAAACTTCAGCGATGCATAGGAAGCCCTTCATAATCGCCATCTGGGCTAGGTTCTCTGAGAGCTGGAGTTGGGCTTCTACTCACCTCAGTCAACTATTCATGCACCAGAAAATTAAATGTCTTGTCCATCTGCTGTGGGCTAATGGGTACAGGAAAGCCGACACATCTATTTAAGGTGGCATAAATGACTCCCTGGAAACGTCCTTCTTCCTCCTAAAAGGGTGCCTAAGCATTAAAGGCTTTCGGAACAGTAAGTCATAACGGAGCAGGCTGTATTTCCACAGACGTTCTCCGCAGTGAAGCAGCATCCTCTCCACTGGTACGCTTGCTTTACTCATGCAAAAGCAGAGATCCTCACATCTCACATCTCCAAGGCCTTTAATAAAGATGACAAACATCAAAATACTCGTGACAAATTCACGGCAGGTTAATATTTTCTGCAGGAAGCAGTATTCCCGATTGCTTTAGACTTAAAAAAACCCACTCTGACATCAGCGGGTGCTGTAACCACTTCGCAGATGTCATTGACCCCGGGATACGTTCCTGTGGAGGAGCAGCCTGACAAGGATTTTTTGGTTTCTACAGGCACCTTCTTCTTCCTGCAGAGTTTTAGGAGCTACAACTTTTCTACCCTGAAGCTGCCTACATTTCAGAAGAGAACAGGCTGTACGTCTGCTTGATTGATGGCCAACCTTTTGGTTGACGTTTGGGAGCGAGCCTTTCTTCACGAAGCACTGAGTTAGCATATGCTGCCAGCTCCCAAGCGGGGCAGGCAAGCTCAGCGCACATTTAAAGGGGTCTCTTTCAAGAGGGCTTCTGAGGCCAGATAATTCTGAGGCCAGAGGTTTGACCCAAGGTCCTTGCCTTGGGACAAAGATAAAAAGCTACAGGGAGAAAAAGGAGATATGGTCTTCACCTACCTCCACCGGTGGGAGCTGAGGAGATAACGAACGGAGCTCCATCGTTGTGACTCTGCTGATGGCTGAGTGTAGGAAACAGGGCGCGCGCGCGCACACACACACAGAACCATCCCTCTCCAGGTCTCCTGTTCAGGAAAACAGAAGCCTGCCTCTTCTGAGCTCCTAGTCAGGTGGCCACATTTACAAATCACCCATGAATGCACCTGGATGAACTCACCTGCTTGCTTTTGGAGCCAATTTATACCCTATTTTCTGATGTGTACAATGTTGGTGGCCCCTTAGGAGCCCCATGAGCCCTACCCTATGTGCAAAAGGGACCCGATTTTGACCGAACTAGCATTCAACGCCCTTTAAACCTCCTTGCCTTCATCGGCTCAAGTAGTAGGGTGCACTTGTCCTCTTAACGAAGGTAAAATGACAAGAGACTCTTGCAGTGAAGTTAGTGACAGAACTCTGGCAGTTGCTGTTAATGAAAGGCCTTTAAAATATGTCCCATCATTCCAAACTAAAACCACGTTTGAGCTTGGCAATCTGCTCTTGGGCTTTCCACAATGGTAAAATTAGTCAGATCAATTATTTTTTTCTTTTCAACAGATTTCCTCGCTCCAAAAACAAGCTGGGAAGTCCTCTTGTATATATATATAGATATATA
>NW_010416091.1:0-1973 GCF_000710305.1 Buceros rhinoceros silvestris | reverse complement strand
GGTCCCTTCCACCCAAACCGTTCTGTGATTCAATGACATGGGTCTGGGATTGCAGCAGACAGTGACTATCCAGTAGTCCCGAAGATCCACAGGGCTGCTGTGTGAGTCCCCTAGCCTGGCTGGCTGTGGGACTGAAAGCACGGCTATCCCACGACGGGCACATGTCACCCCGCCATGACTTTAACCATGGTGCTGCCTGGACGAGGCATGTAAGGACACATGGCCCTGCGCGAAGTCTTAATGGTTGTAGATTTGTGCCCATCTCAGATGGTTTTCTGGGCTGAATTCACGTGCGTGGCTCCAAGCTAAATTAGCGCAGAAAAGAGGAAGCACTTCCACCCCCCAGCCCCCCACCATCCAGGATCCCCTGGTGAGGGACCCCAAGGGACTAGCTGCAGGCAGGAGGAAACACCCCCTTATTTTCCAGTTTCAAGACTGTGGTTTTTCTCTTCCTCTTCAGAGCAAGAGCTGGCCAAGAGCCTGCCCACAGTCACTAGTGTCTTCAGAGCAGCAGAGAAAAAAGGGGATAAGTAGCGGAAATGTGAAACTCATACTGAGAAAGCAGCATCTGTCCAGTTTTGGTCACCGAAGCATGACTGTGTTTTCTTACGCTTATGAGATTAACATCTTTACTATCAGTAGAACAAAAAATCAGGTTTTGTTCTTGCGGGTTCCAGAATGAGTTTTTGGTTTTCCCAGTCAAGACTGAGGAGACAGATCAGTAAACATGCCCCGTGCAAAATTTCACCTAAATGTTACCGAGTTTAACTAGCCCTTGGCTTTACATTTAATAGGCTGGACTTGTCATGGCTTGTGGAGGAGCATTACGGTTCGGTGGGCCGAAACCTGCTTAGAGAGCTTCAACCCTGTTGCCAGAGCAGCTGTCCTCTGGTCACGGTGGGACCGGCTGCTGGGAGGGGAATTCTAGAAGGAAGCCGGTGCCCCATCCTTGCTGAGAGAGCAGCCTTTTATGGGCTATCTGGCCCTTGCTGTGCAGTCGTTCAGCCCATGAAGGGCTTGATTCACATTAAAAACTTGATGATAAATTCTTAATAAATAGGTAATGAGCCGAATCCTGCTGCAAGGATGTTCTTGAGGATGCTTATCAGGTGTGTTGCTTATGGTACAGCAGTCCGTAACCATTTGGCAGTCACAGTGCCTGCTCTTGTACAATAATATGAAACACATTTTTGGAGGGTAGGGAAGTGGTGGGGTAGAGAAGGAGTAAAGGGTGTGATGTGTCAGTCTCTCGTAGGCACCGAATCCTGAGTCTTGCCGGAGCAATTGTTCGATGCTGTGGGACTGAAAGGACTCTAAATATCTGGTTTAGAGTTACAGGAGTTTATAGAGTTACAGGAGACCAAAGTGAAGGAGCAGCGTTAATACTAATATATTAACGTTACTTTGGTTTCTGCTAATACTCTCTGAACTATGCTTCTCTGAAACCAGCTTCTCATATTAAACGTGATGTTTGGAAGTGATATATGTGGGTCTATCTTTGGCTCAGAAACTTTGCATTTCAGTCCACGACAGTGGAGAATTTGCAGCAGGAGGATCATCAGCCTCAGCAGCAACGCTGCACACGCAAACGGGTCCAAAGCGGAACACAAAGCTTGGCCATGCTGGTGAGGCAGGTGTAGGAGGACCATCCCGGGAGCTGAGGGATGGTCCTCAACGGGGCTGCCTGGCGTGGCAGGGACTCTTGTGGGGCTGTGCTGCTCCTGCGAGCAGCCGCAGCAGGGACAGCCTTCACACCGCTGCTGCTGGCCTCCGCCGTGGTGGCCTGACGGGGGATGCGGGTCAGGGTCGGGATGGGGGTCAGGGTCGGGATGGGGAACCCATCTGCCTGGAGAACAGCCGCGCCAGAAGGGCTGGCGCAGGGGCAGGGCTGGGGCAGGCGGCGGGGCCAGGGGAAGGCAGACGCTGCTGGAGCCGGGAGTTCTGCCAAAGAACCACACCGGAACCCTGAAGAA
>NW_010416090.1:573-1248 GCF_000710305.1 Buceros rhinoceros silvestris | reverse complement strand
CCCTCCTTGTGTCCCAGCCCCATGTCCAGGGTCACAGAGTCTGCTGCAGTCGGGGGTCCCAGGTTTCCCAGCTTCCAGTGGGCTCACGTCCCAGCTGGGGTGGGGGGGTCGGGGTGTTACGTGGGTGGTGGTTTGTGCTGGCGATGTCTGACGAAGTGAAACCAAACTGGCTCTTGAGGAGCCCGGGAACGGAGTGGGCTGAGGGCAGAGTCCCACCTTTACCCACCCTGCCCTGAGGACCGACCCTCATCCCCCGCCATGAGCTTGGGGGGTCACAGCGTTGCCAGGCACTGCCCCAGAGCTGCCAAATCCATCTCACAGGGGTGTCGAGGGGTCGGGGTGCCATGCTGACCCCGAGAGAAAGGGACATCCTCATGTCACCACCCCGACAAGGACCCGTGAGGACATCAGGGCATTTTCTTCAGTCCTTGTCACAGCAGGGTCCCACTATGGCCCCAATAGAGGGTCGTGTCCCCATTCCCCCAGGAGCTCCCAGGGCACCGAGGCCATTCCCCATTCGTGGGGCACACGAGAGGCTGCACGGGCCCCGGCGAGGCTGCAGAAGGGGACGGTTGGGAGAGGAGCACCCGTGTTTACACGCAGTGACTGGCAAATCCTCCCCCCGCCTCGGCATCCCACCGCCCTCCCCCTCGGTGGCGGCTCCTCTTGAGGTTT
>NW_010416090.1:0-406 GCF_000710305.1 Buceros rhinoceros silvestris | reverse complement strand
CAGGTAGGGAACCCGCAGAGCCAGCAGAGGGAGGTTGGGGGAGGAACAGCTCCCCCTGTCCAGCTCCAGCTGCACCCGAAAAATGGCAAGTACCTCCATCAAAGTCGAGTGAAGTCCAGTGACCCCCCATCCTCCTTGCATGGCTTGTGGGGGGCATGTTGTGGGGCAGAGAGCTCACAGGTTCCTTCCTGAGCTTCCCATCCCTGCCTCATTCCCCTGTGCTGGGGAAAAATCTGCCAGTATTTGGGTTTATAAAGCTACCAGGAAAGGAAACCAGCTATAAATCAGGGTGACGTCCTCCCCGCCGAGCAGCAGGTTGGAGCAGGTGAAGCCTTTAGCACCAGAGCTTTATTCTGGGAGGCAGGATTAGAGATAAGCACGGGGCTCTGCCCCGCAGTCCATTGCC
>NW_010416089.1:38298-44297 GCF_000710305.1 Buceros rhinoceros silvestris | reverse complement strand
ACAAAGAGGTGCCCTCGCATCGCCTTCCCGGGCCCCCGTCAGCCTCTGCCGGGGACGCCGGCAGTCGGGCAGATCCCGCCAGCGCCGTGCGGGAGCCGTACGGGTTGTCCTCGGGCCTGAGCTGAAGCGCTGCGTGGAGCGTGGGCGATGCGAATCGCGGGGGAAGGCCGGGTTGACCCTTCGGGCGGGGATTCCCTCAGCTCTCCAGTGTCCGAGACAAACGGTACTTTTCGCACCGCCCCGTTCTGCTAAGCCGTGTTCCTCTGACAGGGCTCTGCTGCCCCGTGGGGTGCTGCTCCTCCAGCTCCCAGCCCTATCTGGGGGTCCCTGGGCGGTGTGGCTGAGCCGTCAGAGCCCAGCTGCGTACCTGTGCCACTGCGGTTCCGTCTGGGCCGTTAGCGTAGACATTCTGCTGTTCCCTGCAGGGAGTGGAAACCTAGCAGCACAGCCTGCATCAAAGCTGTCAGAGCTGCCTGCCAGCTCATGCCTACCCTGACCAAGTCAGGATTATTAAAATGTGAAGGCTTCCTTTATTTCTGCTCAGAACTGGCAAAACCACATGGACGAGACTGGAGTGAAGTGCTGGTAATGGAGAAGGTTCAGAATTGGTGTTGTAAGGAGCAGAGGAGAAGGTACCTGGTTTTGAAAGGGGGTTAGGAAGAGCCGCTGTGTTAGAGGAAGGATAGTTGCTGGGGTTTGGTGGGTTTTCCAGATCCTGTGTCCACTCCTGCAGAGCTAGGAGGGAAGGGGTTATAGGTGGATAAGCAAACAGAACCCTTTTTTTGTTCTGTTTTATGCCAACACTGAAGCTCCCTGATAGACCTTGCCAGTTGTAAACTGCAGCTGAAACTAACATCCTCAAAACAGACTTATGACAAGTCACACCCTGTGGGTTAGGGCTACCGAGGGATCCATCAGCTATTAACAATCACTTCAAAAGCTCTGCTGCTGGAGAATTTAAAATAAACTGTGCCTGACCTTCCTATTCTGGGAGATACTTAAAGCAGAGAAAGGTCTGTCTTCTAAAATCTGCAGCTGAAGAGCTCCAGTGCTGCTGCTTTTAGCAGCAGATTAAAATTACCACTTAAAGCTGTAAAATAACAGAATTTCTCCATATGCATGTTAGCCCCTTTAAACAGCAGTGTCACCATCCGCAGTGCTGATTCCCGGAAACTTCAGCTGTTAAGTTTAGAGGTTATGGGATTTGGGCAGACATCAACAGATCATTGATGCCTCTCCCCCTTCTTAAGCCTTAAGTGTCAAAAAGAAAAGAAAACTACTGGCACGCTGCATGTGCTTAGGGAGGACGTAGCCTTCCTCCCTGCAGTTGATGAGACACCATCCTCGTGCTTTTCTAGCAGCTAGGCGAGATTTCTATTTTAGAATTTTTCCTGTACTTTTTATTGCAAGCAGCCATCTTGTTTTCACCAAGGAAAGATGGTAACTTTCCTTGAATCCTGATCATTAATTTTTTTTTATTCTTTCTGATGTGCTGTTCAAAAGAGAGCTCGGTGTTTCCCCCATTTTGGGTAGTGCTTACTGTGCTTGTGAGTCGTACCATCCTACTGCCACCGTAAATTACTGCAGGAAAAAGGAGGCACAGCAGTGACATAAATAAGAACAGCAGTGAGCCAGTGTGTTCACCCTCGCAGAAGGCAGGAGAGCTGCCTGTGGGATGATGGTGTGCTCACAGACTGCTCGCTGCAGGGCACTGTGCTAGGAGTGCCGTGGTTGTGAAGACGGTGCTGGCTGCGGAACGCTTTCTTCCCCAGTTGAAAGACTGGTTGTAGGTGGGTGAAATAGCATGGTAGCAAAGCAAAGCAACTTGCATCAGAATTAACCTGGCTATGGAAGTGCTTTCCTTTTTCTTGCTGTTCTGTACGGGTTTAATTCTTTGGCATTCTGTGGCTTGCTTTCTGCTGCAGTAGATAATAGTGGCCTTAAAGGACTGTAAAGTAACAAAGGGAGAAAAAAGTCAAAATCCTTAGTCTTGCTTATGTTGAGGTTTCTGATTAGAGTCTGTGTCCAGCTGCCTTTTTCTGGTCAGGATACAGACCTGCAGCAGGAAACTCTATGTAAAATGGTAGTGCAGATCACGCTGAAGGAGAGTAATGCTGCTGGGGAGCCTGTAATGGATTATGCTAGGAAACGGTCCTGAAATCGTGCCATGCAGTTTTGAGAGAGAGAGGAGTATTAGCAGGGCTGCTCTGAACATGGCACAGCGTGTCCTGGTGACTGCTGCAGTGGTGCTGATGTGAAACCCCATGTTCAGCTCAGCATCACCGAACCCTTTGGCAAAGCTTTGCATGACGGAGATGATGAAGGAGCGAAGCTTAAGTGCAGAAGTCTTTTGTCATTAAGTCTTTCCATTTAGTATTTTACTTAATTCATTTTGGAGGTTGTAAAACTTTTACTGAAGACAATGCTATGCTACTGTCCAGACTGCCAGAGTAAAATATCCTCTCTTGCTGCTGCTTTTTTTAAAGGAAAAAAAAGAAAAGTGTGTGAATTTAAATGCTTGGAATCATTGTTCTGCGATACCTACTAGTAGTGCAACAGCAGATGCAGGCTGAAGTTTGATGCAGGCCCCAGCAAATATTATAAGTATTCTACAGCATGTGAAACACATCAGCACTGAAAATACTATTTTACATACTGATAGGAAAGTTTATGATGTACAAAAATACAGCAGTTAGACAGACTAAACATTACAGCAAACACCCCAGAGGTGATTTGATGGGGGTGGGTCAGTGTGCTAATAGACTAGTCATACTCGCCGTATCTTTAACCCCTTGAGAAATTCAAAGCTGTAAAGGTGAACCTGTAGCAAGGAATGACAGTGACTGCTAGGGAGAAGAGTGTAGCAAGTATCAAAAGGCTCGTTGATGTGAGACTGGTGACAAAATTAGCATTGTGTTTAAGTAAGTGTAACATTAGTCCCTCGGACTTTAGGGGAGAGGGAGCAGAAACTGGCCAGCTGGAATGAAGTGTATAAAACATTGTCCCAGCCTTGGGAAAAGGCCACAAATAAGACCACCACAATGAGAACTGGGCTACCTTATCTTTAGCACAGGGAACTGAAAATCCATGATTTTTCACATACCTTGTATCCTTCCCTTCTCTGAAATGACTTCACATCTGTCATTCACTCCGAGGAAGGGAACTGCTGCCAAATGGCAGAGGAGATTTGGAATTTATGTCATTGCTTAGCTTCAGTATTCTTCTGAACTTGAAAAACCAGTAAAGGAACATTAAAGCAGGAAGATGTGGTTATCGGTTTAAATTTAAGATTTGTGGGTCTTTTATTGGAGCAAAAGCACTATCAGCAATATAATTAGATGAATTATTTAGGTAGCTGAGAGAAGTGACTTACAGCAAAAACAATTACACTCATCAGCTCAACTGTACGTTTCTAATAGCTCCTTATAGCCGCAATGGCAACGTCTTCTGAAGAAGTGTTACTGATTGTAAAGAAGGTACGTCAGAAGAAGCAGGATGGAGCTCTCTACCTTATGGCTGAAAGGATAGCATGGGCACCTGAAGGGAAAGACCGCTTCACAGTCAGCCACATGTATGCAGACATAAAATGTAAGTGAACACTTCTGCTACTCCAGCTCCGGTAAGCGCTGGGTCAGTGAACATTTCAGTACAACCCACAGCTCGGTTGCCGTAGAACACTAGTAGGTAAGTTGGGAAGGTTGCAAGGGTCTGGAGCTTTGACTGGGTTATTCTGTGCTGCAGCTGAGATCAGGACCACGGTGGAAATATCACCAGTTTATTAGGGGTGCTACTGCAGAACTTCTGCAGTCTTCAGATGTTTAAGTTATACTGCATTTACTCTGAACTTTTGATAAACTTCTGCAGTAAATTGGACAGAGATAAATCATGCCATATGCTTGTGGAGAGAAGGGTGGGAGGAGGCTTGAGGAAGAGTATTGGATTTTCAGGGTCTAACAGAGAAACTGTCTGGCATGTCATCTGTTAAACTATGTGACTAAAGTGGTTTCAGTTTTCATATAAAATGAACCTGGTTGTTTTATTTTCATCCAACAGACCATAGCTTCAGAAGCGCTGGCTTCTCTAGTTGGGCCTGAGTGGTAACGCTCCGAATTAGCTTTTGCTGTTACAAGTCAAACTGAACAGTGAATAGCGGTAGCATGCTGCCTTTGCCTCCAGTTAGTGCTCACGTTCCACGTGCTGTAGTGCCAGAGGAGGAATGAAAAGAAAGTTGTTTGCATCACTTGGTAAAGGTTTAGTGATTATTGCTGTTTAAAGTCATGTACAAGTACTGCAGCATGAGCAAAAGTGTGTGTGACAGATCAGAACTAATACGCTGTTTTCTTAAATATTGATGTGATAAGTTTAAAAGCTCTGTTCACCTGTAATAATCAACTTTGTGAAGGTTTTAGTTAGCTCTTTTACTTACACTTAAGCAGCTTATATTTTTAAAACTTCATTTATAGGCATTCAAGTCTTTTTAACTTAAAGATGCTCTTTGTCATCTAAAATAAAAGGGGGGGTATGTGTAAATTTGTTATAGAGATGATGAGTGACAACTGGTTCCTGTCTCCCACTTGTATGGGAGAAAGGGGTGAGACTCAGAGTTAGGGTAGTGCCATTTGCGTGCTACACCAAAGTCAGCATAGCACAGCAGTCCATAAACATAGCTCTTCTCGCCTCTGCTCCCTCTGGTTACGAGAAAGGAAGCAGGAGTTAGTTTCTTCTTGTGAGTCATGAGGGTGCAATAGCACCTTGGAGGCATTGGTGATCAAGTCTGGGATGGCTCACCGTGCTTCCCATCTGAGCCTACCTTTGCTGTCGGCAGACATGCTGTACCCCACCCTGCAGCTGCTCTCTAACCGCTCCTCATCTGCGGGAACTGGTCTGGCTGGAAAAACAAAAAGGGGTTACTTTTCAGAGGATCTGTCCCTTGGTCCAGCTTGCTGCACAGCTGCTAACAGTGGTACAAGAAAGGCAGCGGTAGAGGTGGTACAAGAAAGGAAGAGGTGGAAAGGGGGAATGAGGTTGTTGCCTTTCAGGAGCAGCCTGGATTGGTACCAGGGTAAGGTCCTACTGTCCAGGTGAGGACATTCTAGTTTGCAGCAGTTTTCTAATGGAGGATGTGGGGAGTGCAAAGAAGAATGAGGGCTCCTGAGCAGTGGCTGAAGGATACTGAGCAATAGGCTGCTGGTGTCCGTGTCTTGTGTTCCAGAGAGAACAAGGTGCAGGTTTCAAACTAAATTAGGGGAAAGACAGTCTGCTCCACTTTCACAGCTGGAATTCACACACAGGATAATGGTATTTAGTCGGGTGGTGAAGATAACTGCTTATAAGCAAATACTCTAGGGAAGAGAGTTTCTTGTATAAGCTTACTGTCTGTTGCTAATTAATACTCTCTGTGTAATCTAGGCCAGAAAATCAGTCCAGAAGGTAAAGCTAAAATTCAGCTTCAGCTAGTACTGCATGCAGGGGACACAACCAACTTCCACTTCTCCAATGAAAGCACAGCAGTGAAGGAGCGAGATGCGGTCAAGGATCTTCTTCAACAACTGTTGCCCAAGTTCAAAAGGAAAGCTAATAAAGAACTTGAGGAGAAGAACAGGTAAAGAGAAAGCAGCCTTACAGTTCTTGGTTTTTTTTTTAATTGTTACCTAACGATAGTGTATTTCTGCTAACAGTTGTTACTGCAACATCGTTAGTGATACGGTGTTTGTAAAAATTTCTCCACTTTCAATTTAGAGGCAGTTCCTTGAGACTTACATAACTGTAACATGTTGAGACTATACTTGCGTTCTCACTGACACATTCTTGAGGTGTAAAGGCAGCCAGCCCGGCTGCCACCCAGTCTTTGTTACCCATGGCTATGAGATGAAAGCACCCAACTGGCAGTCAGTCTCTTTAATCTTCTTAAATATATATGCATCAGTTATAAAAGCTGCCTGAAAGATATTTTTTTTTTTTTTAGAAGTTCTCACCTTCCTTGATTTGTGACTAACTTT
>NW_010416089.1:36390-38192 GCF_000710305.1 Buceros rhinoceros silvestris | reverse complement strand
CTTTCCCTTCAAATCTTCTTTCCTGGTGTTTTATATACTCTACTAAACTGCTGGGTATTTTTCTGCACCTCCCTTGAGTTACAGTAGTTTGTTATTTGGCATGGATGTTTACTCTAAAAAATGTTTTGAGAAGGCATTCAGGGCTTAAGTCCTTTTCCCAAAAGGGCTTTTAAGATGTGCTTTTCTTCCTTTAAAATGTTTGGGTTTCAAATTGGGGACACAGTTGTATGAAAAGCTGCTTAAACACAAATTGACTGAAGTTCCAGACATACACATTCTGGACATTTTGGATAGTAAGGGTGATACTTACTATTTGAACAATAACTTTTGTAAACGTTGTTCTCTGGTGAGTATTTCTTGTGCTGCACGTGATGGTTAAGTGATGAAGATCCTACTGCCACAGCAGAAACATAGATGAACAAACAACTCAGGGTAACGTGTGGTTTAAGGTATCTTGTCCCACGCATATTTGGTAACTTCTACTCTTGCACTAGAACAGGGGCCTGTAACTACTGCATTTTAAGGTCTTAAAACAAGAATTGGATAGTGCTGAAATCTTTTTTTTCTCCACAAGACCTTTCTTATGGAAGTTCAGGAAAATCAGCTGTGCTTTTACAGTTCAGGAGATTCCAGTTCAGGAAGGGCAAAGACACAGGAGGACCATAGAATACTTTAGGACAAGACATTAATCCCACGTTAACTTTTTCTTAGACATTACTGTTTTCTAGCATTAATGCTATTCCTTAAACAGCTTTTTAGTCCTTTCTTAAGTCTTTGAGACAAATACAGTGATTGAGGACTTGCACAGTCTTGGTAAGAAATGCACAGCATTTTGAAATAAAAGTTGGTTTCTGTTCCTTTTGTGAACTCGTGTTAGTTATGGAAATCCTAGTGATTTATTCTGCAGCGTTTCAATTCTATTCAATACATTCTTTTACCAGAATGCTGCAAGAAGATCCTGTTCTGTTTCAGCTCTATAAAGACCTTGTTGTGAGCCAAGTAATCAGTGCTGAAGAATTCTGGGCCAATCGTTTAAGCCTGAATGCAGGGGATAATTCTGCAGCACCTAGTAAGCAGGATGTGGGCATCTCCGCAGCGTTTCTGGTACGTTGGACCTCTAACTTAAAGGACTTCAGAGAAAACAAATTGGGAAAGTGAGAGTTCTGCTCACGTACTTCATTCCCATATACTTCAGCGTTGATCTTTCCTGGTTTCTCAGCTTAGTGGCCCTCCACGTTAGACTATTGCAGCCGTGAAGGAGAGAAAACAAGTAAAGGTTTTACACAAATCTGCAACCTCAAACTTTTGTCAATGTAAGAGGCTCAATTTGAGCTTTAAAGTGACAGTAGACAGATGTTGTTTATCCTGCTGCTGTAAAACAAGTAACGGTGAACTTACAGGCACTAGATCACCCTGTATTAACTCAGTAAGTTAGTATCTGTTGCAGCACTGACACGCATAAATGAAGGCGCAGAGAGTTTCCACTCAAAAAGTTTATTCCCTCCCCCATTTCTTTAAACCAATACATGGTTTCAGCTACTTGAAGAACGACTTGTCTATCTAAAAGCTCATTTTACCTCCCTCTCTCCCCAACTCTCAGTTATGTTACACAGTTGTAGCAACCATACTTCAGTAATCTCAGTGCAGTCTAAAAGTAATCTAGGTACGATCTCCAGATTCCTCCCCCAGAGACATGTTTCTGCTTCTGCCACAAAATTCACACAGCTTACGACTCTTCAGCTGGAATCACATTTCCACCCTCATAATGACTGTGCACACATCAAGGGTTTGGGAGGGAAAGA
>NW_010416089.1:16374-36305 GCF_000710305.1 Buceros rhinoceros silvestris | reverse complement strand
AAGAGGTGGGAGTTGGTTTATGACTTAGCTGCTGTACAAATACTTGGGTTTTCCCCACTAGAAATACCTGAATCAGTTACAAAATGAACTTGATTGCTCTAATTTCCTGTCTCCCGTTATTCCTGCACCTTAACATTAAAAAAACCAACCCAAAGAAACCTCATACCTTCGAAATACGTTTTCTTAAAATAACTGGTTGTGTTTGTGTACTCTGCATTTTGAAGAAGAAATCTTTAGATATTTGTGTGTTGTAGTTCAAGATAAAATAACTAGCTGGCTCTGCTCAGAATGAGCGTTTCTCTAGGAAGAAGGTGGTACAAAAACTAGAATTCAGATGTACAGGAAAAGGAAGAAGAGGCAGCAGCACGTGCAATCACATACTTCTTCCTGTTTCTGAGAACTGGACTGAGTGCTTGCTTGCTCCAGAGCTTCCCGAAGAGATCACCGAGATCTAACTTGCAAGTTCTGACTAAGGCTTACCCTCAGTTTTTAAATTCAGTGTTATTTATCAGTTAAAGAAGGCGTAAGAGCCTTCTTTTTTGTCACTTCATTACCATCACTGATCATTCATTAGCTGAGTTGTTGAACGAACAACAAAAGATAAAGCATGTACAGTAAACATGCCTGGCTCTACTTTGAAACAAGGACATACTCAACTCAGAGTTGGATGGAGCGGTCTTTGCTTTTCATCTGCTAAAGCTTACAGTCTGACTTGTTGAATCATCCCTTGAGCGGCAAGTGTAACAAAGTAATTAATGCATGCTCTTTCATTTCTCATTCAAAAAATACCTATTTATGATCAAATATGCTATGGATTATTGGAGGAAGAAGTATTTTATCTGCAGCAGAATTTGATTGCCAGGTTTTTTCCTTCTCCAGTTACAGAAGGCACTCAGACATGACTCTTTTTCCTCCTGGTATGCTTTTTCTTAGGCTGACGTTCGGCCTCAGACAGATGGCTGCAATGGTCTGAGGTACAATTTGACTTCAGATATCATTGAATCCGTATTTCGAACGTATCCTGCAGGTAAGAGTACTGCTTTACATAACAAATACACACATGTAAGATTTGGGTTTTTACTGTCTTGTGGGTGATTTTCCCTGCCTTGTTTGAGGGGTGGGAAGAAGCACGTGTTAAAACATGCTTTTGAAATTAAAAGTTGATTTCATTAAATGAAAACATTAACTTGTTGTGTTGACTTTTTTTTAAGTGTGATTAGGTATTTGGTTTCCATGATACTCTCCTACTCAGCATTTCAATTAATTGTTATTTTTCATGAAATCGCCTTTGGAGGAAAAGAATCTGGAATCCATCGTTCCCCTGCACTGTATTGAACACTGATACTCGTTCATTTTGGCCCCTCTTTAAAAGTCTGGATCATTCTGAGAATAGCTAGAACTCTCAAACCAGGCTTCTTGAGTCTGTGCAATTCCAGTTAGAGCATCCAGACCGCATGTCTTTTCAAAGCATCAGCTAGCATTGCTGGGCATAAAAGAGCACCTGTCTGCTCACACTGAGCTACTACATTCCTGTACGTTTAATTGGCGTGGAGGAAGGTGGTGTTAGAAAGGAAGCAAGCAGAGAAACTCACTTAAAATACCATACTGAGATTTGCAGAACAGTTTGTAATCATTATGGCTTTTGTTCACAGTAAAAATGAAATATGCAGAAAATGTTCCACATAACATGACTGAGAAGGAATTCTGGACACGATTTTTTCAGTCTCATTACTTCCACCGGGACAGGCTCAATACAGGCTCAAAAGACCTCTTTGCGGAATGTGCCAAACTGGATGAAAAAGGTGAGCTTTCTGTCTGTTCCTGCGGTAGCTGCCTCAGTCTTAGCTACATCAGGCAGCACAACACTGCCTGATGTGTTGACAAAGGCAAAGCTTGACACCATTCCTTACTAAATATTTTGACTACTGCAAGCATTCCATGAGGAATCCCCCACGCTGCACAAGTAGAAACCATCACCAGATATACGTCACCATTGTACCCGAGACAGGGCAGCAAAACAGCGCTGAAAATCAGATGAAACACACAGTGAAGGTTTCCTAGTTCCCACTAAAATACCTAATATAACTGCATCCTCAATTTATTTTTTTTTGCCAAACAGCATTCAGTGATGGGTACAAGGTGATGAAAAAAACTGTACTAATTAGTAGGACGATTTTTTTACAATCATTTTCCAGGTTTATTGCTTATTTTAAATGGAACCTTGAAAAGGATTGAAAGTTTTAGTTACAGTGATACTTGGGCATCTGTAGCACCTTTGTCTTCTCCTTTTAAAGGTTAAATATAATCTAATAATCCCAGAGTTATTTCCTCTTGTTTAGATACAGCTTTTCATTGTTTTTTCTTTGTTTCATGCAGGGTTAAAAACAATGGTATCTCAAGGAGTAAAAAACCCCCTGATAGATTTAACAGCTTTGGAAGATAAAACATTAGATGAAGTAAGTAGCTGGCAAAAAATGTAAAAACAATACCGCACACCCGCTTAGTTTCGTTTAAGAAGAAAGTGGGTCCTTCTGCTACAAATGGCGATTGTAAAATACGTCCCTTACTCGGCTGCAGCCATGGCTGGGTAGTCAAGGTGTAGGAAGAGACTGTGCCCAGGGGGCTGTGCGTGCCCCAGATGTCTGCCTTGGCCTGTAGGGTGTAAAAGCAGGACTTCCCCTTTTTAAAGAATTACTGTTGCGCCTCAGTGGCTTTTTTGTCTAAAGAAATGGACTCTCTGGTTTCTTCCTGCCTTTTAGAAGCTGTAAGAGTAGCACTAAACAGGAAAAGTCTTTGCATCTGTTCTCACTTCAAACATTGCTATTTGTTTGATTAAGCTTAATTTTAAGGATATTTATACAGTTTTCTTTGTTGAACTTTAAATACCATGTTTTGCTAAAAACATGAGTGGTGTGACCTATTGCCTGCCTCCAAGTACAAATCAGAACAATTGTTATAAATGGTGTACCGTAGTGTGAAATAACTTAAAGGTGCATTTTCCTGCAGTTGATTTAACTTGAACTTCCGAGTTGTAATTAAGAATGATGCTGGATGCTGTGTCTCTAAGTTTCGGAGGGTTTTTTGGTAAGAGTTGTACAAAGGTAACAATCTGAAACTGGACTGGGCGTTAAGGAGAGGTGTGCTTGAAGTGCTATGCAAACTGCCCTAGTTTGCTTCTGAGACTGGTTAACTGCAAGCATGAAACTGCATATGGGGTAAAGTGAGTTGCCTTCAGCCATCTGGAACTGGGGATCACTGCCAACATCAAGGCTTGGGGTTTTTTGAATTCCTAGGGGTATCTTGTCCTCCTGACAGGCAACACGTAGCCTCGGGGCTGCTGGTGTCCCACAAGATGTTAAAAAGAGGTCAGTACAACAAGTGCTAGCCCTTACTTGTCATCAGTGCCGGTCTGTTTTGTACAGGCAATCCTTACATTGGTTTTAAGCTAGTTTTGTTTTTACTTAGATCATGGTCTTATAAAACTGTCCGTTTAAGATCTTTTTCTTCTCTCAGACGCCTCTAAACTGCTGTTAGCAGAATAAAATAGCCTATGGAGATTTTTCAAAGTACATAAGGTAACGGTGGGGCAAAGTAGGAAAATACTGCTTCAGAGCATGCCGATGGTCACTCAGCAGTTCGGAGGAGGTGGCACACAGGCTTCCTGACTCAACGACAGTACCATCCTTCCGGTTTTGGGACAGGAGGTAGCTAATGTTGTTTTCTTTCATAGGGCTACGGTGTTGCTTCTGTGGCCTCCACGTCAAATGCCTCAAAATCTGCTAGAGAAAGTAGCAACGCTGCCATTATAAAACGCTTTAATCATCATAGTGCCATGGTCCTTGCAGCTGGCCTCAGGAAACAGTAAGTTTCAATGCTGTGTAAAACCTTCTTTAGTAACAAATCTTAAGGAATTTCCAAAATGAAAATACATCTTCAATTACTCATCCAACCTTTTATTTTCATTTTTATGAAGGAAATACTTTGTTCTACAAGTGAAAATACCTTCAGGTTCCATTTTACTTCTTCAGAGCTGAGATGACAGGTGCTATTTTTAGCTGAGTTATCATACAAAGCAGATTAAGAAAGGAGAAGATGTTTCTGCCTTAGTTCTCTAGCCCCAGTGAAGGCTGCAGAAGTAGTGTTCTTTTTGCTGTGCGGCGGCGAGGCCTGGTGCAGGGAGTCCCTCTTGCCTGCCCTCCAGCAGCAGGTCTGCTGGGGCTTCCTGTAGTAGGGTGGATGGACATGAGTAAGTGAGGAAGCAAAAGAACAGTGTGGCACGTGTGGATCAGAGGAAGGATTCCTCCAGTGCAGTACCTTTACCAAAACCAAATGTATCAGGTGGTTATATATATTTACAGGGAACTTCACAAATGAAACTTCTTAAAAGAGGCGTGATGGGTTTGATGTGAAGTCTGGTTTATAGACAGTCACCAAAGGATGACTCCTCTATCCAAATCCTACAGACCTGATTGTGAGACATCTCCATTAAGTGCTCTGTGTAACTCTGTTCCCTTACGTTGTTCTGTGTTGCACAGACTGAACCTTAATAATCTCGCCTGGGTAATGTGTGTTTCTGTTTCTCAGTTCAGAAAGAGACAAAACAATAGCTCTCATTCTGAAACAGTCCTGTCCCGGGGCACCCATAGCTCTGCTAATATCTGGTCGGCAGAAGTGTGTTTGCAGAGTGTTCCTAATTTAGTCATGACTTCTGCTGTGTCCCACTTGCGTTGTTGGCATGTTACTATTTCTGAAGAGAGGGAGAAGACCCTCCCCTGCTGCTGAATTTCCCCCTTGACAAACAGGGTTATTTGAGGAGTTGGTTCCTTCTATCTAGATCAACTGCTAGAAATAAAGACAGAAGGGGAAAAGAGTTGACATACAGTATGTGAACATGCATATAAAAATTTTTGAAACAGATGTATTTACTTTGTCTCTAGCTTGTATCTTAAGTTTCCTGTGAGGTGAATTCTTCTTAATGCTGTTTCTCTATTTTAAGAGAAGCACAAAATGACCATTACAGTGAGACCAGCAGTACGGATGGAAACTCCAGGGATTCAGATTTCTTTCAGCCACCAATGAAAAAGGTATAAAGTTAGCTGATGCAATTCTAATTGAATGGAACTGGAAGCTCAAAAGATTGCTGAAGGTTCCTTACTTGTTTTGTGGTGCATCTAAAGTGATACTTACTTAGCTTTGCTTAGAAGTACATAGAATAAGAACCTGAGGTCCTGTAAGAACCTTCGTACGTCTGTTAGCAAACACAAATAAACTACACCTTGAAGTATTGCTTTGTTTCTCTCTTCAGCAGTGCCCAATGAAAATTTAAAAATTCCAACATTTTTCTGATTTTCCCAGAAATCTGGTTCTTTCCATCCAGTGCAGTTCTATTTTTGCCCCCCTGCCCTTCTTTTTTTTTTCTCCAAATGCCTGAAGACTTCTAGAGAACATCCATCTGAGAGGGGTATTGGTGTTCAAGCACACTATTAAGAGTACAGTTTGTAGAGGGGATGATTAAACTGGCACATGGCAGCCTTCACCTTATGGTCAGCAGCTGAGCTGAGGTTAAACTGAAAGCATAGTCATGCCTGGTACACCAAAATCCAGGGCAACAGCCGGTAGCAGCTCGCAAAGTGGAAGAGAGTACTGCAACTGCTGCAAAACAGAATCGAATACTCTTGCTAGAGTTGACAGCCTAAGTGGACAATGCCGGGGGACTCCAAACCTGTGGATATTGTGGGAAAAGGTTGTAGAGTACATGTGTTGTTAACTGTTGAGCAGTCAACAGCCTTGACCCTCGAAAGCTGCAAATTTACTGGGGAGAAAATGATATACCAGGACTACAATAAATGTGATGAAGAGGAGTGAAAGAGTAGCATGAGGTTAGGAGACTTCAGAACTAGTTTTCTCATTGTACAAAGTCTGGTATCACTGTGCAGTTACCTCTCACCGCTACTGCCCTAGCTCTACTGTCACCAAATTGCTTGGGTAGTTATTACGGTCTTAGTCTTACACTCCTGTACACCAGCCACTAAACCATCACTATTTCTGCTAGTCTGGAGATGGGTGGACATAAATAGAGAGTGCAGCAAATGATCTGTGTATAGCCGGACACTTTCTGGAAGTGGCAGAGAATGCAAGTTTGGATTAGAATCTGCAGAAAAGGCAGTAGTGCCCAGTCCTCCAAACTGCACACTGTCAACACTATTGGGCACACACAAACCATTCCACATTTTCCTTTTCTTTAAGGTTGTAGTCACCCTTCTGCTCAAACTTGGTCAAGTGGAAAAAGCACTAGATGCACTGAACTGGGTCCTCATTGGTAATTGTATAATTATTTGGCTTATTTTAGGTGAAACTGCAGGAGTCCATTGAATATGAAGACTTAGCAAAGAATAATACCGTTAAAACTATTGCACTAAACTTAAAGAAGTCTGATAGGTAAGTTACCAAATAGGCACAGCTAGTTCAGCATGTGCAATCTGGTGGGTATCTCATCACAGCCTGTGCAGAATCAGCTGATTTAGTCTCTACTGTGCCACACTCAAGGGTGTTCAGGCTAAGTTTATAAACCTAATATGAACTCCTGCATAAACCAGCTTCCCAGTAACTGCCATTTAAATTTTTACTTTTATTTCATCTTGCTTTTCAGCAAGCCTCTGTAAGCCTGCTTGAAGGGCTTTGGCATGTAATTTCTGTGGAAGTCTAACAGACCTGTATTCACAGTTCAGCACTCTGTTGCAGCTTACTGTAGAAAGCTGCCTGTGTTATATGTGAAACTATATACGATTCCAAGGAAAATCCACTCCCAGGCCAAAAATAAGTGCAATCAGGGTAGTCTGGGCTGCTCTCTGGTCTAATATTTTTCTAGTAATAGTCCTCTTGTTTTCTAGACTTTTGAGATCGAGAACCATAGATGTAACTTCAAAAACGGAGTGATACCACAAAAGAACAGTTCCAGGGGTGCACCTAACTTCGTTCAGCTTAGTTTCAGTCATTCATGGTGTGAATTCCTCTGTTCTAAGGATATTCCCAGAGCTAGGTGGCACAAACAGCTTTGATACCCACAGATCTGTCATCAGCAGCTCTTCTCTTACCTTATCTTGCTGCCGTACCACCCCTAACTCAACCTCTTCCCAGTGCGGCAGCGTATTTTACTTTGTCAGTAAGATTTAGAGAGCATCAACGCTTGCAAAGTGTCTAAAATTGGTAATATTTGAAGAAGCGTCCACTGAGTTTGGCCTCTGTTTTACCAACACTCCTATTAATACACTTTTCTCTTCCCTTTTCTCACCTCACAGGTATTATCATGGTCCAACTCCAATTCAATCACAGCAATATGCAACCAGTCAGGATATAATTAGTTCTTTTAATAGTATTAGGCAAGAAATGGAAGCATATGTACCCAAACTAACTCAGGTATGGAAGAATACTCAAACAAAAAAAATTCCTTCTTGATTAATGTCTTGCTTTCTATATAATTTTGTGTCTCATGTCTACTAGAATTTTAATTTTTCAGAGTAAACTTAATTACCTCAAATAGTTTTATGTTATTTGATTTATTTTACAACTTTGGACAACATCTTTTGAGCTATTGTGTTTAAAACCTAATAATAGGAAACTGAGTTATTGCTGGTATCAGGGTTATAGTCACTGTTACCGTGTTCTTCTGAGGAAATGGTAAAGGTTCAAGGTAGTAAAGCAGGACGGTTACGCAACATACTGATCCTGCCCCCCGAAATTTAGGATGTAATGGTCTTAGGAAGTCACAGAAAGCAGGTTCAAAACTGAATGGGTCTCTGCTCCTAAACGCACCTGGGCGGGATGTAGATCTTGCAGTGGGCTGTGCAGAAGATCTGTCCTGGCAACTGGAGGGCAGCATAGCCCAGCTCCCCAGCCCGCATCGGAACATCCTCTGTTAGTACACCTAGATTTGGCCCTAAGTAAAGCAGCCGCTACTGTCAGCGTGTCACATTTCTGTATAGTAATCCTCTGCCTCGTCTCAAAGCAGCTGCACCCCTTAGTTTTGCCCTAAGAAAACCCAGCCGCTACTGTCAGCGTGTCACATTTCTGTATAGTAATCCTCTGCCTCGTCTCAAAGCAGCTGCACAGCCAGTTCATGTGCTACGTAAAGAAAAGGTTGGTTTGCAATTAATTGGAGAGCTTTCACTGAAAACGATCTACAGCGCTTGAAGGCGCTGTGTCTAATTCTGGGGAGGAGCAGACTCTTCATCTGGACTTCCATTGTATCTGCTCGACTGCGTCTTTGCCGTGGGAGTTCAAAAACAACTTACTTTTCAAAGGCTTTGGTGGAAAAAGTGATCTGAAATACTTGTTTCCTCTCTCCCTTCAGGTTCTTTCAAGTAGTGATGCTACTAGCACTATTGCAGTCCTGTCACCTGGAGGAGCACTTATGCAGGGTGGAACACAGCAAGCCATAAACCGTAAGGATTTAGGATGTCTAATACTTTATTGTACCTTACTCCATTACACAGCAGTACCTGGCTTGCTCTTTCATCTCCCTCTTAGAATATATTACAGTGATAAAGGGGATTATCAAACATGTAGCTGGAGTAATACTGTGTTACAGCAACAAAAGCAAAGCAACAACCCAGCCACACCGTGGGTGGAACTGGCTACACCACTGCTGAGGCAAGTGCACGAGAAAAAGTTTTACAGTGCAAGTGATGAAGGATGCACTTGATACTAAGTCCTCTTACAGATAATGGGGTTTGCTTGTTCAGCATTTCTCTCAGCTGATTCTTTTTCCCCTGGATTTTAGAAAACAAAGGCATTCTCTGGGAAAGCTCTGAGGAGGCGAGGTCTAGATAATTGTCTGGAACTAGGTTTTTTGCAGCTAGCATTTAAGATGCACAGCTTGCTGTGAAATAAGCACAGCTTTCTTGTAGGCTGCAAGGGAGAAATGGACAAGCCCTCCTTCTCACGTGTCCGTTCAACCACCCCTTTCTCTGTTGTCGCATTCCTGCCAGTTTGAGCTCAATTCTCTAGTCTCATAGCAAATGAATCCCTGTTCTCACAAGGCAGGGTTTATAACAGTGTTCCAGTTTAACTTGGCCTGCCAGTTTGAGCTCCATTCTCTAGTCTCATAGCAAATGAATCCCTGTTCTCACAAGGCAGGGTTTATAACAGTGTTCCAGTTTAACTTGGGGTACTTAGGCTGAAGAGCACCAGGAACTAATTCAGACAGCTGAGAAAGCAGCGTGAGTTCTTTGTGGCATGGAAAGAAGAGAGTCGACAAGCAGTAGCAAGGCTTTCTTACCCACCCCATACTGGGTGCTGTGCTACACTTTTTTGAGCCTGACTGCCACTTCTGGTTTGGGTTTTGGGGTTTTTTTTTTTTGTTTAAACAGCTTCATCCTGGAGTTTGGTATTTGCTGTTCAGTTCGCTGTGCTTCCGTCATCCTCAGTGACTGCTTGTGTCTGGTTTTTAATGATTGTGGTTCCTTCCCCATTCTCAAACCCTGTTGCCCTTTCTTCTTTGAGAGTATCTGGGATGTGGTGCCTTTTTCCTGCCTGGATTTTTCATCTTCCACATGCTGTGACTGTATCTGCATTGCCAGCGTAGAGAGGGGGGGAAAGCTGGCAGAATCCACTGCGCTGCATGGCGCTGTGCTGTGAAGAGGACAAGGCACTGGCCCCAGAAGCAGCACTGCCGTACCGTTAGAACAGTACCACTGTACTGCTAATCCTGGATTAAGTTTGGTGCCTGTTTGACCTGGCATAGCTCTCCCTATGTAATATACAAGTTTTTAAGTGTAGCCGTAAGTTGTGGCTGACCTGATCTAATACTGCCGATGGCCCTACTTCAGGTGGGAGGCACCTCAGCGTTCCCTCGCAGCCAACTCTTCTGTGATTCTAGGAGGAAGGTGTATTGCTGAACTCCTTCACTAGCCTTACCTTGTCACTTTTCATGTGACAGTTTTGAGTGATGCAACAAAATCCCTTTCCTGTTGCAGAGATGGTGCCAAATGACATTCAGTCTGAACTAAAACATTTGTACGTAGCAGTAGGGGAACTGCTACGACACTTCTGGTCCTGCTTTCCTGTCAACACGCCATTCCTGGAAGAAAAGGTAAGGTGGAGCTTCCTAGTGTGGCCAGATCATGGTTTAGAATGTCTGTCATTCCCCAACTCTTAAGAAAAAAAAAAAATTTCCACAGTGATGGTTAGTTACTATTCCATCCACTGCAAAGATCACTCTCTCGTAGCTTCCAAACACACACTGCTTTTTAGAACAGTTACCTTCAAGAAGAGGGGTCTGTCTACAACCAGGTGTACGATCATAACTATTTTTCTGTTGCTATTCTTTCTGTTGACCGCGCATGGATTGCCAAGATAAATACTTGCATTCAGATATGCTGGATTTTCTGCTGCAAAATCTGGCATGAAAATCCACAGTACAGTCTTTGCCTGAAGCAAAAAAAGATGGGTTTTGAATACCTCATCTGTAGTATTTACTGACAAAGTAACAATGATCCCAGTGGCACACTGCGCTTTGAGCGCTTGCCTCACAAATAAACACACCCTCAGGAACTGTTAGACTGATACTATAGTAACTCTTCTTCCTCAGGCTATACATAAAGTAATCCCCAGAATTAGTTACCAGGTGGTATATTGGAGAACAGTTTGTTAAAGGAAGCGAAACTTCTCTGATTGCAACACTGAACTTCCGTGATTTATAATACTGATTTCTGTCTGTCTCTCAGGTTGTGAAAATGAAGAGCAACTTGGAAAGATTTCAGGTTACAAAGCTCTGCCCATTCCAAGAAAAGATTCGGAGACAGTATTTAAGCACAAGTGTAAGGGGAAAGTACTCTTTAATTACATGGGGTCATATTAATAATCTGAATTGTGATTATCAATGGTAGCTTTGTTACTTCTGGTCCGAGAGCATCTGAAGTTTTTTGTTAACTAGGAAAGGGGCAGAGGGAGTTCGGGTACCCAGTTAAGCATGTCTTCTGTCCCTCTCTCTGTACAACTTGCTGAGTAATACCAGAAACTGTCGAGAACTGTAATTTGACATTACCCAAGCGAGGCAACAAAAAGGGGAAGTTGTGCTTCATTTTTCACTTCCACCATGAAGTAGAACTTCAAAACTGTCTCCCACCATGTCAGACTTGAAGTGCTCACAGACTAAATACCGGAACAGACAGTCAAATGTCACTTCCCTGTGTGTGACCTGCTCAGCCTGGGAGCTCTCTGAACTGCTCCCTCTACCGCTGCGGTGCAGTAGAGCCACAAGGCCCTTTCTCTCTCCCTGCCACACCTCTTCGGATCTAGCGAGATTACTCTTCGTGAGGGAGAGGCAGAATCCAACTGAGTATCTGATCAAAGGGAGGGGAGGGGATCTGTTTTCCAGTGGCTGGGACATAATTTTTCCCTCTTAATGTTTCAGTTGGTAAGTCATATAGAAGAGATGCTGCAGACAGCCTACAATAAGTTCCATACGTGGCAGTCCCGGCGTATGCTGAAGAAGACGTGAAGATGCATGCTGTACAGGTTTGAGAGCAAAATCTGCAATAGGTGTAGGAGTACAGCCTAGCACATGTGCAGATCCTATAGTTGTTGCAGGAAGACCTGCAAGCTGGGGACTTCTGGAAACAATGCTAACTGAACTTGCACATTTTTGAAAAAAAAAAAACTGAGGTTAAACTTGAAAACTAGGGAGAAAAACAAGGGAGAACCAAAACAGAAGAGCTGAGGCGCAAAAATATTTAAAAGACACTGTTTACTGCAGTTACTCAGGAACTGCTTTTGATTTGCATAAAGAGCTGCTTTCAGAAATAAAAAATTTAAAGAGGGTGTATTAATAAATTCTGGTTTTCTGTCTAATTTTTTTTTTTTAAGAAGTGTATGGCACAGGGTAGAACTCAAAAGTTTTTCTCCACTGGATTCTGACGTTTTCTTGAATTCTGTTTGTACTTTCTGCAACGGTTTAACAGTGATATTTTAAAATACAGCCAAGACTGGTTTCGCTTCAAACATCTAGGAGAGTGGAGCTGTCTGAAGACAAGCTTCTGCCCTATGTTTCCCCACCAATTGGAAGCAAGAGGCATTGCACTGAAAGGTGTTTATAGTCTGGGGTCCCTAAAGGCACATGGGGGCAAATATTTGCCTGAAGTCTTGGATTTTTATGCAGAATTTTTTCGGCCATCAGTTTTGCATGTTTTCCTTTGAGGGCAAGTGTGCGCTACTGCAATTTTTTTTTTTTTATGGTGGCATTTGTTCTGAGGAGAGAATGCAATTTTTAATAATGAAGTTAAATAAAGTTTCTTACAAAAGTCATTTATTTTCAATTCTTAGCCTTTTTTAATTTCTTCTCTTAAATCTGTTTCCCTTCTCTCTTCCCTTTTGACTGTTACACTATTTTTGGCGAATTGATAATCATTTCAAAGAGAAAAATGTGTTATTTACACAATGTCCACAGATACTGGGAATCTGTGCCATACTTTGATCCAAATAGAACAAGTTCACAGTTTCAGACTAACTTGTCTTGTATGAAATGTGACTTAAATGCAAAGTAAACCTGTTTTCTATAATATATGCAGTTTAATGACATCCTCGTATTTTGTTGTCATCATGACTGTACTAAAGCCCAGTGTGGGCTACTGAACTTTTTTCTACTTCTGACTAAACGTGACTGTTAGAGGGTCAGATGCATTTACTCCAGAGACAAATCAGAGTGGCAGTGTGGACTGGAAGCAAGCACGGCAGTGTTCAGGATGGCAGAAGAAGTTCCGGTTCGCCTGCATGATGGCTTAATGCTAGATTCTGCCACCGCTGGTACGATGCTAGAACACAAGAGTACGATGTTGGGTGGATAATTCTTGCAAATTCCTACAGAAGAAGGGATGGATTTGTATAGCCAAGTCTGTGCTTGTTCTGTGCTGCTGCTTCGTTTATGCAAGAGGGGTTTTCTTTAACTGGCGCGTGGAAGTCAGCAGCTTCTTTTTACCCAGTGTTTTTGGATTTTTGTATTACACTGATATTTTGGTAAAGCTGAGTTTCAGTTAAGTGTCACTGTCTGCACCAAATTCTGTTTGGAAGCGTATGCCTATTGTTAAGCCTAGTTTCCCTGTCTGCTTCTGTTGCAGATAGATGCATGATACCCGCTCTGTGATGTTAATGTGGTTCTGCTGCAAGAAATGACTGGGCTCAACCAGAGGGACGCCCGTTATTTCTGACAGGGTGAAAATGTCACTAGGAATAAACAGATGTACGTACAGCATTTGGGGGATGAGGTGCACATCTTGTCAAGAGTTACCTCCTGTGATAAATAAACTGTTCCTCTAAAACTTAGGCTTAGGGTATGGCTTTGTTAAGCCTAACCCTGTTGTAAGTGCAGGCAGCTCCCAGAAAGAAAGGGTACTTTTGTTCTCCCCCGCTCCAAAGTGTTCGATCTAGCAATTCTGTGACCAAATTTCAGCTGTTTAGAGAAAGCTCTAACACCTTTCGTCATATCAGAGAGGCAGCTTCAAGGAGATATGTCTGGTTTATATTCTAATTGTGCCTGAAGCTATGAACAACACGTTTGAGTATTAGACTGCACTGAGACTTCATTTAAAAAAAAATGACAGGAGGGTTTTGAGCATGGAACTAACTTGCCTTTGATTTTAATCAGTGTTTAGTGTTCCTGGAAAGACTGGGCAAAATGGTGGGAAGGTTTCAGTGCATCACAAGAGCATTTTACAGTTCAAAGAATTATAATCATTATGGGGGATGGTTTTGCAATAGCTTTAAGTTATTATAGTGCTATCAGGCTATCAAAAAGTACCTTAATTAACAGAACTGGGGGGAAGAGGACTGTGATACTAAATCCAACAGTTTTGCCTAGAGACTGTACGGGCAAGGCTGCTATGCACTTCAAATTGCTTTTTCAGGTATTGTGGCAATAAGGCACAGGCCCCTCCCAAAATAAGGGAGGTAAACTAAATATTCTTTCTTCTACATTGTGTTCCCCTTTTCTGTAGCATGGTCCAAAACCCAGACTCATTCCTTAAGTTTTGAAACTGAATCATCATTCATTATATTACTATTGGAATCTTTATACTGACTTGTATTTTTAATGAGAATTCATAAAACTTGTATCATTGGCATTGATCTAAGATTTGTAGAATAAACCCTACTGAATTCTAAAGTCAAGTCTTCTCTAATGCTTAGGCTGTGTTTTCTGCTGTTCAATTAAATCCCAAATAGGCTCCGTTCAGGTCTAAACTGAGTTGTGTACAGCACCAGCTCAGCTCTCCCTTCACACTGCTAGAAGAAGTCAGGAGCAAAAGGGTTACAATACAGTTACTGTCAAATTATTTCATTTTTAGGGGTTGACAACTTTTTCTGCCACACGAGGAGTCTACACCATTACTAGCACCACTGTCCCTCTGTTCCTGATCATATAAAAGCCAGTTTAAGTCTCTGGGGATTAATCCTCTGCTCGTTCCACATCCTGATGCAGCAGCTGTTGGTTCAGGAGAGCTGCACAGGCAGCTTTGTCAGCCAGTCAAATCTTAAGTGTTGCTGGCAATGGAGAGAGGGTAACTTTAAGCAGATACTGATACAAGTCTGGCTCAGCTTATTTGTAGCATGAGAAATTCAGCAGATGAAAATACTTAGATGCACTACAAAGAAGTCTGCGCGATTTCTCTTCAAAAGCTCTACCCTAGTTGAGGACAAGAAGCAACATCTTTCCACTGGGGCCATTCCTACAAGCAGTTTCTTGCGCACTCACAGAACAGCTCTCTAGATTACGATCTTCGGCCTCCTAATGTGATGAAGCACTGGCCACGACCCTGTGCTGTCCCAGATGAGTGACTCTCCCCACCACCTCTTTAAGGTGCTTTTTTACAACTACAGCTATTTTTCCTGTATTTATTCTGTAACTAATCCTTGCACCTCCTATCATGAGGTGTCGTTAACAACTGGAACGCTTAATTTCCTTGCCAGAACTCTTGTCCAACAGCTGCTTTATCCAGAAAGTCCCCTGTGTAAACATGGGAGGTGACAGTCAGAAAGCTTAAGATCCAGTTTTCCATTTTCCATCCCGTTTCCCTTTCTCAAGAGAATGGCCTACGCAAGCCTCCCTGCTGTCTGCAGGCAGTACATGAAGAGGCTTTGGAGCTTTTCTATCGCACCACAGTTTCAGCGTGAGCTACAATACTCTGAATCTGTATTCAGGCTCTCCCTTAGACCTTACAGCAAGAGCTGGGGCTCAATCCAAACAGAACACAGAAGGTTCTGGTTTGAATAGTGATCAGACATCACTGGTGATGTAACACTGGTCCTCCATAAATGCTGATAACTAAACAGCAGATGTGCTTCTGCAGTTGAGTTTAAAGCCTGTTACGTTACCTAACCCAAGCTCCCAGATCTTTTTCAGGACACAACATTTCTCCTCGGCTACCTCTGAACACAATATTTCCCCAAAAGATAACCGAGTCCCGTCTGTAACGCAGCTCTCCGCGATGACATAGCAGGGCTTTTTGGGGCTGTCTGCTGAAGAGACGAGGCCAAAGGGGTGAGGTGCAGCCAGAGCCGTTGATCCGACTGCAGGAGCAATTTGGCCAGAGGGCACAATGCCTGCCTGTGCATTCAGCCCCTGGTCAGCCCGCACCCCACGGGCAGCCCCAGCTCGATCTCAGAGGGAGATCGGAGGTTTGCACCCCTGCTTCCTGCCAGGCCACCAGTGCCAGTTCACCTTTACTCTGCCCTCCAGGCAGCTTTTGGGTCACAGCCGGTGGCGGAGTGCCACAACAGTGACCTGAAAGACAGGAATGCAGCTGAGGCTGGGGCTCTTTGCTGGCATCTTCCCAGCTCATGTGCCCTCAGCTGCTTTGTTTCCCACACAGTGAACATCTGCTCCAAAATCTGACACCCTCTGTTCTTCCTACCCCCACAAAAGTCCAGACACCATGCATCCTGATCAAGCCAAACTACGCCAGTTGTTCAGGTGTCAGCACATCCCAAGGAAAGAAATGTCCAGGACTTACCCAGACCATGTCCTCCCTGACTGCTAAGACCACCTTAAGTGAGGTTGCTTTGTAACCTCACCCACAGCGCCCACAAAGCTGAGGCTTGGAAAGGCAGTTGTGCCCCGCTCCGAACACCAGCTGAACCATGACACAGTTTTGTTCTCTAGAGCATCAGTATCCGTACAGCCCCACTCTATCCCCTTCCAGTCCAAGTTCATTCACAGGCACAGCATGACAAACCTTCACCTTATTACGATTACTGCACCCAGCAGAAGCATCTTCAAGCACTGCTGACACCCTCCACTTCCCTGCCTCACCCTCCTTGAGCGAGCTCCTGCCCTTTGCGCTCACCCCACGACTGCCCACCATCTCTCTGGCACAACGCGATCTTCTCCACACTTCGACACCGTGCCCAAGCACCTTGGAACTTGGGAATCTCAGATCCCTTCTGCATAACTGCACTGTGACTCAGCTGCCAACACAGTCTACGTGCACCCACAGCTGTGCATTTCATCCCCTAAACTGTAAGGGAAAATGTGGTCCTGCTCTTGGCAACACCCATACCCTCCCTTTTCTACCCTACCACTACTAGTGTGCATCATCCCAGCAGGGTTCTCTGCAAGCTGCAGAGAAAAGAGGGGGGGATTTGAGTGGACCCCAGCTTAAGCTCCCGTTAAAAAGACCAGACCCAACCACTTTGGGAACTGGCCAGAGATGACCAGACTTTCTGGGGCAGGAGCAGCCTCTTTCCAGGTACTGCTCAAGGAGGGCTGGCCTCAGGTGGGACTTCCAGCCTCTCACGTGAATCACAGCAGCGTGTTCACTTCCTCCTTGACGTAACCTGCCACCTCTCGACCTTCAGCTGAGAGGCTGGTCCAGATAAAAGAGCATCGATAACTTTATTTGACGTACGGCGTGTCTCATGATCAGAGCTGACAACTCACATGCAACAGCCCCACGGTAGCCACTTCCCTGTGAGCACTCCCCCGTTTCCACCTTTGCCCTGCTTCTGCTGATAGTATGTTAAGGAAATAAGCACCAGGTCGTAAAGCCATGTGCTTATTGACAACCCCTGAGCCCGGGCACCGCGCTCCCCTGCCTGCTACCTGCGCAGGCACCGCGCTCCCCTCCCCTTCCAGCCGCGAGCTGATCACCAAGTGGCACAGCAGCACCAAGGGACAGGGAAGGACGCTGGCAGCAGGCCGGTTGGTTTTGCTGGGTGTGCACTCTGCAGGGGCAGAGGTCACAGGGCTGGAACCAGACAGCAGATAGCCCAGCTGGGAAGCCCCAAGCGTCCTGTTTCGCAAGAACGGGCCACGCAAAGCAAGTCACTGTGAAACGGGCTTTACAGCAGAGCAGCATGGGCACCATGTCCTCAACAAGCTCTGCACGGAGATGTTATGTCACCAAAAGCAGAATGCTCCCTTTTGCCCTGAAGCCCTGCTGAGCTCCGGAAATTACACTCAAAGGCTTTCTGCCTTCCTAACCCTTCAGGCAACCAAACTGCTCCATAAAACCTGGCTGGTGCACACCATGCCATGATTCCAAACAACCAGAATTTCAGGAGCGTGGTGTTGGCACTGTTAAGGTGAGCATGGTACCAAACACACCGGGTATTGCAACTGGAATACAAGGAGCCGGCCCGCTGGTTGAAAAGGGTGGAATTAAGATGAGAGAGATGTCACTAGTAATTTAAGGAGTGACAGTAAAGGCCAACTACCAAACCTTTTAAAAAGAGTGGCTGATAAAGACCACCGTAAGGAATGAGCTCACTCGGACTCCAAGGCTTGTCTGTCTCACCAGCACCTCTTCTGTCTAACAGAGGGGATCTCCAGGTTTCACCTGCTGATGGCTGAGCATGGCACTGTTCTGTGTGGACAGCAAGGGGACAGCTATGGAGAAAAAGCAGTCCCCCCAAAAAAGGGACATGAGAGAAAGAGCTCAGTCAGACTCCAAATGCACTCCCGGTAGGGGTTCTGCTGTAATTTAGAATTTTATAGTCATCAAAAGCACACTGTGAGCTATCGAAAACTCAAGAGATGAGGTATTCTCATCTCCAGCCCTCTGGCTAACTCCAGTTCACCAAAATGCCACCTTCCCCATGTCAAATTCCGTCACTAGCTCCCAAACTGGGATGTGTTATTTTATGGCAGATAGTGGAGTGCTGCTTCTGGGACCTCAGCCTGAGCCGCAGATCCTGGGTGCTGCCAAAAGGAAACAGTCTTTCTTCATGGCTTGCCACTCCCTTGGGCACAGTTCCTCAGCTTATCTTCACGAAAGCAAACGTGTACAACAGTCCAAAGACGAACACAGGAGCTCCTACTAGATTTTGTGGTAACCATTCTCAGGTCAAAGCCACTACTTTTTTGGCTGAGTAAACACCAACACGCTTGCGTGACTAACCAGAACAAGAACCAGCTGGCAGAGCTGTGATCCGATCCTAAAATGATGCCCTATTCAGCTAAAGTAATGGGGGTCTCTAGCCAGGGGCAGCATTTTTCCTGGGGGGAATCCCTTCTTTCACCGTGCTCTCCCTCCCAAGCACTTACTGTCATTCCCAATTATTAGTCCCAACTTCTAGGCCTTACATCACAGAAGACAGACAACGTCCCTTTCGTTCCAGAATGGGGCATGATGCGAGGTCACAGCCAGCCCGAGGCGCTCCCAGCTGCAAAGCAGTCAGGCAGTGCCTGGTGATGATCTCTCTCATGAGGAGAGACTCCACTGACAGCAGGGTTGAACCTCACTCCCCAGACACACCAAGCCACACCACCAACAGGCTGACTTGCATCTAAGCACCATTCATATCCCAGCATGTGGGTGACAGAAAACAAGCAAATCACCCCAGACAGCATCCATTCCCTTACCAGCTCCAAATTCACTGGTGCTGGTGATTCCCAGGCTCTGCGTGGATAAGTACTGTGACAGTCATCTAGTTCTTACTCTGCTCTACCAGCAGACAATGGGAAATAGCTGCTCTGTCACCTCTCTGCTCCCCCATCCTTCCTGCAGTAGCAATTGCCTTCTGTGGGACTGGGATGGGAGCATGGCCTCAGGGCTACCAGCCCTGGCGAAACCCCGCAGCAGGAAAGTGCCTTGGCAGTATGGTTGGCAGAGCCCAGCCGTGATGATCCCTCACCCTCTTAAGTGCTGGCAGCCTGGTTTCCGAGGCCACCTTCCCACACAGCCTTGCACAGGACCTCTCCCTGAGAGCTCCCTGTCGTGCCCAAGCTGGATAAGAGCTGGGACAAAGCATTGCCAACCCTCAGACTCAGTACCTTGGGTTCTTTGTCTCGAGGTACAAAGCCTAGGAGGAGACACAGCAGAGACAGCTAGTTTTTCTGCTACCTGGGATGGATATGGAGGTGACTTAAAAGCACGGTTCGGTCTCCATGGGGCTTGGTTTCTGCTTGACTACACTTTTAGATCAGACAAAGAACCCTCTCTCTGTGCAGAGCTACTGCTGGGGAAGTTTACCACACAGAATCCTGGAATGCTTTGGGTACACCATGCCATCCGAGTGCAAAACCAGGCCCCACTGCCCTGCGGCTGTTTGTTGTACCCAAGCGAAGGATGACACAGGCTTATGAAGCACTGCCCTACATTCAGAAATAGCGTGTTCCCCAGGGAAGCAGGCACGCAAGCAGGAAGAGCAAGCGACACTGGCCCAGCACGCAGTCCCCTGCCAGCATCTCCGCAGGCACCACAGGCTGCAGCCCGAGCTCTGCGGCACAGGCACTGCTGTGCGTAGCCCCCGCTCCTGGGGCATCTGCAGCACACACAGGCTGCGAGACGCTGCAGCACATACCAGCCCCTTTGGCAGCCTGTTAGCGGTTTGGATTTGGCTCTGGCAAAGGCCAGCTTTGGAGGCTTGGTGCTTTCCTAAAGACACAGGCTGCAGCCTGCATCGGGCAGCCACAAACAGGTCCCTGCCAGCAAGGGGTGAGG
>NW_010416089.1:14331-16301 GCF_000710305.1 Buceros rhinoceros silvestris | reverse complement strand
CAGGTCCCTGCCAGCAAGGCGTGAGGGTTCTAACTTGTCCTGTTGCTCAAACAAATCTGTCCACAGCAGCATTCGATGTGGCAGTCTCAAGAGCAGTAAACCTGACCGGGACCAGGAAATCTGCTAGAATTACGGGGTAGAGGAGCTGTATGTTACAATGCAATGGCTGATTTCCTGTCAGCTTGGTTCAGTCCATGGTTACACTCAGCTCACGGGATGGGAGGAGCATCATACTTCACATCTCCAAGTAGGACTGCATTTTTTCCACCACAGGAAAACTCACAGAAATTAAAGAAAGAAGCTCACAAGACCGAGCAGAAGCAGCAATCAGGTTTGTTCTGTCCTAGTCAGACTCCTATGTAATCCTACAGGACACCGCACGGCCATGCCCAGAAACCCCGTCTTCAAACGCTGACATTTTGTGCTCTGCCCCTGCAAGAACGCCTCTCCCCTCCAGCCTGACTCAGAGGTGGCTGCTCCCTTTACGCAAATCCTTTCTGCTCCCTGCGCTGGCGCCAGCAAGAAACACTGCCACATCAGAGCACAGGCTGGAGAGACAGCCTGATCGTGAGGCAGCTCTGCTGCTCCAGCACTCACGCTGCTGCCTAAGTTCAAGTTACATTATTTCGTTACTAATCTCCCCCAAACACACTCCCCTGTTAAATAATTAACATCGAGCTATCTGAAATCACTACCCAATGCTATAATTAGACACCCCTAAAGCACACATTGCTGTGTTACACAACACAGCTCGGAGCTCCTGGGTACCAGCTGAAGCTATATTAGCATTTTATTCCATCAAACTCCTAAAGCAAAACCTCCCAAGTGTTCTTGGTTACTGAGCTCTGGTTCAGATGCTGAGCCAGTCTCAGAGCACACAAACAGAATTCCTGGGTCTGAAACTAAACCAGAGGTGAACTCCAGTCACTAGTGGGTGTCAGTCCACAGGACTAGACTGGAGTAGTAATACCTTCAGCACACATACAAAGCAGATTTCAGGTCCTTCACATCAACTGTTCGCTCAATATCTGACCCCATTTATAATAGGGACATGGCTGGTCACAGTCCTGTGCGAACCTCAATGTCAAGCACTATTGCCAGAGCAAGAAATGTGTCTAATTCATTTAAAGGATGAGCTCAAAACAAAAGCCAGGCTCCAGACTCCAAGCCTTTACTGCTCAGTCCCATTTCTGCTTTCTCTTCCCAGCAGCATCAGGGCAAGCTCCTGCCTGAATGTGTTCCCACAGCAGCACCAGAAGGCATTGGACTAGCTGCAGTGACTCACATCAGTGAACTGGACAAATATTTCCTAATACTCATTTTCAGGTCACTAACATGATGACAGCTCCGTCCTTTTTAAAGGAGGAAATGTAAGGAAGTGCCGTGCTGCAGCAGCGCGTGCTTTGTGGGAGGCCTGTGGATACTGGCAGCAGTGAGAGCCACAGGGCACGTCCAGACGGCAGCACCGCGAGCTGGAGCCACAAGTTCTGTAGGCAGCTCCCTCGCCTATCTGGTACAGTTTATAACCAGGTATTTGCACATTTAACTCCCCCTGGATGCAGCAGGATTAAAATACTTACTGCTTCTCTAAAATTCCAACCCTGGGGCCATCCCTCCTATACCAACTCCTCTTGGCAAGCGCCTAACTGGGTGGCTAGCACAGGGCCCTTGCCAGTGGCGCACCCAACCTGTACAGCTGCTTTGGAATTGCCATCTGCCAAACAGCAGCATGAGGGGGGAAAAAAACCAAACAGGCTCAACATTTTCGATGTGTCATTTCCCAGGATAACCATCAACTGTTAAGAACATTTATGTAATAAAAAGGGCAGTGCCAGTGGTCAAAGACAGCCCTTCAGCTGCTCCTAGTCAGCAAGAAACTTTCTAAAGAAGAGGTGGTTACCTAAAACTAAGAGCCTTCTCCCAAACACAAGTTTTCTGCAAGATGCGATCTAAATAATTCAAAGCTTCAC
>NW_010416089.1:9714-14148 GCF_000710305.1 Buceros rhinoceros silvestris | reverse complement strand
GCAGGATGTCCCAGAGGGATTGGCTATTTCTTTTTAAACTATTGCTGACTGCCAGCACCATACTTAGGGGCACCCGGCAGCAGGTGGAGTGGACGAGCTGAGAAGCAGGAAGGATGCTGACAAAAGCTAACTTCAGCTTGTCAAAGCTGGGCTCCCTGTCACCCCCATGGAAGATGGGTCCTCTGCAGCACTGGTTTTACATCTGCAGCCCCTGAAGGTCCATGGGTTAGTTGCAAGAGATGTACAAGAAGCTTCAGGAAAAGCAAGTTTATCTGCCATTGGCAGTGCAAGGACCCACACGCACATCTCTAAGGATCGCCAAAACCACAGTGGTTGAAAACCCACCCAAGGAGAAGAGAGACCAGTTTCAGATCCACCCAGAGGATGAAGCTCTAGAACGGCTTCTCTTGGAAGTGCCGCTGCTACATGGCTGGCCGCCTTTCTAAGCGTCTCCCGAAAGAGCCCTCGGGCTCATTACAGTTTGTAGAAGAATTGCAAAGGCAAATCGTTTTTAATCCTGAAATACATTTTGCATGTTTGCAGCCACTACAACAAGCAGTCCAAGGTCCAACAACTGACCTTACTTTTGGGTATGTTGTTTTTTCCTTCCCTTTATTTATTTGCATTATTTGCTTGTAATTACAGCAAATTACACAGAATCAGGAAACGGCATCAGCACAAAGTTCAAACCAATTTCCCTACTAAAAGCCTTGCCCAACCATTTTTACAGCAGGCCTTTAATGACACCTTTAGTTCGGGTACAAGGCTGAGGTTACAGGCATTTTCAGATAACTTGGGCAGGTCCTGGACAACAAGTTTTCTTTTTCCCATTTCTTTATCGAAGGAGATAGCTGTGATTATGCTCATTTCAGAGAAACTAGAAGGTGCTATATCCTCAAAAGGGTAAAAGCAGTTTGTCTCCACTTGGCACGTAGATAATTTGTCAAAACTGCTTTATCACAAGCAAGCCACTTGCACCCTAAGTACTAAAAATGCAACGAACTATTGTTTTTATCAGCCAATATTAAGCAGCTGTCAACTGTTATCACACACCTGCATTCAAGACTCCATATGAAATAAACAGCTTATTGCTCTGCTCCAGCTTTCCAGACAGATTAAATCAATCTGAGGACAATAAACTTCAAAGAAACATCTTGCAACAGCTTAAAAAGGTCGCATTTAGAGGAAGCACTAACTGTGCAGACATGAAGCATCCAGCCTCCAAGAACTTGATCTCTGCAGGATACCTCAAACTGCACAGAAGAACTGAGACATTAATATGTTACAATTTAAAATCAAAACATTTTATTCCTGACTCCCTTAACTCCATGTCATGTGTTCAGAACAGCATGGAAAAGGATGAGAGATTTTAGATTAGAATTACCATATTTTTATTAGTCAAGTTGCTCCAGCTCTACAGATCTTGTGCAGAGCTCTGTGGACCAAACTCACCCCATGCTGTCACATCAACACTTCTAAAGATTTTTTTTCGGTGCCCTGACTTTAATGAGTGTTTTATACTGCTACTTGCTGCAGAATCAGACCCTCAATGCATTAGATGCCTAATTTCTTAAATGGTTAAAAACATAACTGTTTGGGAGCACAAGTCTGTATAGACACTGCCTCTATCAAAATCATTATCGGCCATTAAAACTGAGGCAGACGTCCTCAAGACTTCCTATTTCTTACTCATCTAAAACCAGATCATAGGAGCCAAGTCCTGAACTTCAGAGTGATATTTTTTTTTTTTCAATTATTTAACAATCTATACTGCTTGCATGCCTCTCCCACTGGGCCGGTAATTACCTTGTGATCTGATTGCCATGCGCACCTGGCACATGAAGCAATATCCACCAGCTAGAGGAAAAGCCAACAATAGAGCCACTGTTTCAGCCTTGCCTCCAGGCCCACCTTCTTAGCTAAGATTTTTGCTTCTCAGTGTCTTTTCACCACTACTAGATCTGAGGAAACACTGCTGCTTTCCTTAAAGTTCCACTTTCTGGAGATGTGGGACTTCATTAACAAACAAACAAAAATAGTTCCTGGCTTATAAAAAAAAAAAAGCTTGAAAGCAAGAATTAAGGTTTTGTAAGACAAAGACAAGATGGTAAATTCAGGATTCTTAAGCGAGTCACAGAACTCCTGGAGCCTAAGCCTAGTTTGGGAGGTGCTGGGGAGAAGCGGAGGTTTTTGTATATATTTGTGCAACTGGCAGCTTTTTACCTGGCCATATCGGGCATAGAAAAAGCCTCCTGTTAACCTGCAAACCATCTGTGAGATCTGCTCTTTGGATCAGGCTGTTGCTTAGCCTTCAAGTCAGACGCAGACTCCTCTATGTTTGGGTGAGCCTCCATCCTCCTCCTCCTCCCCTGGGCAGGATGCCCAGCTCCCTGCACACAACTGGCAGCCACCCACGCCGGCGAAGCACCTGCTCCGGCAGCACTCCCACGCACGGGCTGGCAAGGCAGGCTCCTCCACCCAGGACAGACCTGAGCCAAAGGCACAGCTCAGCTCTCTTCCCTCACTTCCTCACACACGCAATCGACTGGCGCTTTTGTGGGGCGGGGGGATGCTGTGACCATCCCTTCCCGCCTACTGCGGTTAAACCAAACAGCAGCTCTGTGGAGCAGCTCAGCCCTCCTGCTCTTTGCTGCTGCAAAGAAGGACTGCACAGAGGAGGCCCGGGCACAGCAAAGCCACCGTAACACACAGTCCTGGCCAGCATCTCACAGCAGCCAGCAACCTGGCCATGGCAGCACACTCTGCCGGGGCATCAGCAAGGTCTGGACATGCACCACAACACGTGCTTGCCAGTGAGCACTGTGTAGTGGGAACGAGACATCCAGGATCCCCACGTGGCTTGCAGGCACCTTCAAGGCCTGGCTCTGCCACACCTTGCTTTTTCCACAGCTCTCTCCTGCCAAGGAATGGTTTCTGGTGGTTCATTTCCTGCCTGTCTGCATTCTTTGGGAACAGGAGTGTGTTAATCCAGTTAGCTCTGCTCTGGAGAACATGTAAAATCATGTCATGGCTCCAGGATTTACTAGCTCAGGTCTGCATTTCCTGATGCTTATGCTTTTGGAAGAATGTGTTAGCCTTCACCTGGCTTTGAGCTACAAAACGTTTCTGATCCATGCTGTTAAAAAAAGAGGGGTGCTAAAGACCTCTTCTAACACGTGTCTCAAAGGAACAATGCACCATGACCTGAGCGAAGAAGCCAGCACACAAGGCTGAATTAAGCAATGCTTGTGTGGCTTGGCACTTCTTGGCAAAACTAAACTGCCAGCGTAAGCTGACATTCACCTGATCCCGAGCCAGGATCAGAGCATCAAAGAACCAGGGTTACATGTAAACTCCCTGAGCTCCATGATTTGGCCTAGAAAGTGTGAGCTTTTGGTTAAGTTCAACCCCAGTTCACATAATGCAGATGGAGTCCTTCAGACCTACATTGTTCAGAATTACTTCCTACCCTCCCACACTCACCCAAGTCACTGCTTTTAATTCTCCCATCGAGACTTACCTTATTTTCCCAAGTCTGTCCCAACCCAGACCTCAGAACAAGCAATCTTTCACATTTCAGAAATGGTTTCAGCTGCAAGCTTCAGCTTTAGCTACTGGTCACAAAAGAGCTTGGGAGCTCAGTCTCCCAGTCTGGTATTGCTCGTTATAATTGGAGGTAAGAGCATTTCCAAGGCATGAACCCATAAAAAGAAACCCCCAAATCTCCGCACACTCAGAGCTGAATTCCAGGATCACCAGACCTAAAGAACAGTTCGACTCACCGGCACACAGGCCAGCGGTGCTGTCTGTGTGCTGGCTCCCTGCTGCCCATTGCTGCATTTCACTTTGGCGGGTCCGTCTGTGCTATCTTTCCCTGGCTCGCAGCCACGCGTCCAAGAGGATGAGCGGAGCTAGAATTAAAGGCTCTGTGACTGCACACAAGCATGCAGCACATCCAGCTCTGTGCATGTGTATGTGTGCCTGCACGCTGCCCCCCAAATCAGCCACTGCACTTCAGGCCATGTTGGGCAGAGCGTGCTCCCCCTGCGACATCGGTTCCTCCCTCCTGGGGGCTCTTAGCGGACACAGGCTGTCGAGTGGGGGTTTGAGGAGGGAGCTGTTGGCTGCAGAGACCACCAACACCTCCAGGCTGAGCACAGACAGGCAAGCTCCCCTCACTGTGGGCTGCAGGATAATGCACGTCAGCAAGCGTGACAGGTCACAGAGACATGGCACAGCCCGAAGACGTCCTGCTGTGATCTCAGGAATCCTGCCAAAGCAAAGCTTTCATTTCTGGAGCATCCCCAGCCCACTCTTGCTTTCAGCATGCCCTCCTCCTTCCTTTCCTCCATTTCTAGCAACACTGCATTCTGCTCGCTCCCTGGGAGAAATAGGGCAAACATAACCTGATTAACCAGGGGATTTGGGCAGGAA
>NW_010416089.1:5204-9625 GCF_000710305.1 Buceros rhinoceros silvestris | reverse complement strand
GCGGGTGTGTTGGGGGGGGAGGTGGGGGGGGTGGGGAGAGTGTGTGTGTGTGTGGAGATTAATATGCAGAGAAACAGAGAACCTTTCCCTCTCACATTAGCTCTTGCCTATTAAATAATTGAAGTGTTCTGCGGTGACTGCGACTGGGATTTGCTACGAAAGCTTCTTGTAAACTCCGTCTCCTCATGCAGATATCAAAAGAGAGAGAACATTAGGTCTGACAAGCTGAAATGTTTCAGACTCGGGGGTCAGTCAGAAGCTTAGATGTGCACACTCGGAGGTGCGCCTATGGCTCCATTTTAAAACATAAGGATCTCTCTTGCTGTTGATCATTTCTTGACAGACTAAATCCAGCCTTTATTCAGCTAGGCTGTCTTCAAGGCAGGGTTTAGAAGTTAATGCAGGCTTTCCCCATTTCATGTGTGGAAAAATCTCCAAGGCAGCAGTTTGTACAGGCTCCTATGAATAAGTAACACGTTACACAGATTCTGGCTGCCCTCCAAGTCCATTTTGGTATTCTATTTCTTCCCGGCCATTCTTGCTTGCCTACCATAAGACATATAGATGTTTCAGGCCAGAAATGCAAAGCTATCCACTTGCAGAAAAGATGTTTTCTCTGACCTTCCATGGAGCTATTTCTAGCTGCTCTTATACGCCTAAGAACTCTTACAGAGGTCATGTGCTGAACTAACTGGCCCTAAGTGACCTTTGCCTAAGAGATATGAAATGTTACAGATTTTTTTTTAATTATTATTTTAATTCTTTGCATAACCTAATTTCCTATTGATTCCATATTTTCAGATGTTGTTGCAAGGGAGCACATTTTAAAAGGGGGTGCAAGACTGAGGTTATTACCCAAGGAATGTATGTTCAACATTATGGCTAAATATACACAAACCAGAAAAATAATAAGGACATATCCTTAATCCAGAACTTTCCAAAAGTTTATCAAGTGCCCTCAGCTGCCTTCACTGCTCAAGACCAAACCTGGAGACAGAAATACTACTTAGCTCCAGACATTTCAAAGCAAACCAGATTTCTTTTCCTTATTATGCCACTCTGGGGGCACAAACAGTTGATGAGATTAAAAATTAAGGAACGCTGGGTTAGCAGTCAAACACACGCACAGAAAGTGACAGAGATAGCTCCTTCTGTCTGAACATGTAAATACCCACATCGCATCCTGCCAGTCAGAGACCTGGGCTCTGGTCTGTCCTGTCTCTCACAAATTCTAATGCTGCCATTCTTCCACCAAACTGGTGCTGCCCTGTCTCCAAACATTCCAGTCCAGAGACCAAATCCAAAGTGATGTGTGAACCCCTGCCCCAGCAGCCAGTTCTAAGGCTTGTCACGTGGCAAAAAAAAATCACTGCCCTCACACAGTGAGCAAAAGATAAACCACACTGGTATCTTTTAACTTCTGACATCACAGCTTTAAACATCAAAGATCTTCCACAAACACACAGTGAATCCTACTACATCCATAGAACTTATGAAGCAGACATGATGTACAAGTAGCAAAAAGGATATGAAGAACACACTGGGGGTGATGTGTTCAGGGGACCCGGCCTCTAGAAATGCAGCTCTTGGGCACGTGCACACACACACAATCCACCACGCTGTCTCCCAGCACCTCACGTTTTCATCGCACTGGCACCTTTCAAAGGGGTACCTACTCTGAGGTACCACCTCTTAAGAGAACTGCAGAACTGCATCAGGTCTAGGGATACAACTGAATCTGATCAAAGTTATGAGGAAAAACCCCACGAGGCTGGAGATAGCAAGTGAGAAATGGCATACTTTGCATTTACCAGCGGGCCACAGGTATGCTCCTTCTCTTACTAAAAGGCCTAACCTAGAGCACAAACAGATTCTGTGGCTATCAGGGATCCCCCCACAGCAGATAAAAGCCAGGTACTTGTTCCCTCTGGTAATATCCACCTCCTTAAGCAAGACTCGCCAGAGTTTGCAAAACAAGCCACACCCTGCAAACACTTGCTAAACATTTGCGCAATTTCATCCAAATATTGGAACAGAGGGTCCACAAGGCAGAAACTCCACGCTTAGCATAGTGCTCTGAAAATTACTCATTTGCAGTCTGTAGGCAAGCAGTAACCTTTCATTTTCTATTTAAAACTATGTAAAGAAAAAAATTTAAAATATGTAAATAAGAAAGCTGAACTGATAGAGGTAAGGTCGGTATTTGTGTAATGTTCTTGAAAAACACAGGACACTAAGAGAAGCACCATATTTGGCAATCATTCTGCCTTACTCCACTTCCACTTCCCTGTTTTGTCCTGCTGCTTCACTTGATGAGCTCTTTGCTGAGGGGAACTGCTAAGTGTCTGTACAATGCCTGGGCTGGGTGGCTGTGCTCCCCACGGAGGTGTTCAGCTTGGTACCTGCTCGAAGCAGATTAATGATTTCATTACAGCCACATAATGAAGCTGGGTCAAAAGTCAGCACTCTGTAGGCTGCACCTCTCTCTCTCCACTTTTGGAATCAACTGCCACAGACAGTTGAGACCTTTGGTACTGAATTGTGGTGCAGCATATCGTATTTCAGTAAACAAACATGGGCATTTAAAATCAGAAAATGAATGGAAGAAAATTAAGATCACAAAAAATTATTTCTTGAAAAGAATTATAAATCACCTCCCTCTTCCTGCCAAGCTACACTTTGAACTTATATGTGACTGCAGGGCTCACATCTCGCTTTGCTCTGAGTAGGATGATGTCTCCAGCAACAACCCACAAGCCTGGGGAAAGTACAGGCCACTGAATGCCCACAGTGGCCAAAAAACAGCTACAGCACACACAGGTGACGGTGTAAACCCCTAACAGTATTAGCCAGGAGAACTTGGTCATTAAGGAAATGGGGTGTGTCTCTCTTTCCCTTGTCTACCTTCTGCTTAGAACATAAAACTAAAAAGCCCATGGACCAGAACTCACAATAAGATAATGGAACAGCTTTCCCCTGGGGGAATAGCTCCATGTCTACTCCAACAGCACATTCTGCATTTAAAAACTCTGCCTGCTAACCTCTCAGGACAGTACCTGCCTTTCACAGTCATGTGTCCCCACCAAGGCTCCGTGTTCACCCAGAGAGCTGCCAACAACCACCACCATGACCAAAACAAAGATCTAAAACAAACAGTACCTTGTGCAGAAACAGCCAAGATACTTTTCCCATTTGAGAAGAGCAGAAGCATTCACCTCTGGAGCACAAGCCGAAGCCACCCCTCAGGACTGCCCTCTTAGGGCTGAGCCAGCCCAGCTGCAGCTTTTTAAAGAGCCTCAGGTATGGCCCAGGTGTGGGAACTGGAGTGAGAGCAGCAGGTTGCCTGCTTCCTCTTGCTAAGTTTGTTGCACTGCAAGTTAAATTTCATCTCCCTTCTCCAAGGAATGGATAATCGATTATTACGTGGTCATCTGCAGGCATACAGATCTTCCGTATTTACTGGGCATTATTTGAAGACACCAACATGTGGGATAGGTGGTGAGGCTGTTGTGTCATCCAGTGGAGGCACAAAACTAGAATGTGATTATCTCTTGTCCTCTCACCAGGCACAGAGGTGGGTTTTATTCACCAGGAACCACAAATTGCTACAGAAACTAACCCGCATGTTACAAGCTCCAGACATGATCAGGAGCTGTGAAAGTTACACTTTATAGCACTGAAGTCTTCAGTGAAAGCTTTGAAGAGAGGTGTCGTGCTGCTGAAGTATGTCCTTCATGAAAACACAGACCAAGCTATTTTCAATGTCTAGGGTTTCCTTGACTCTCTAACTTTATGCTGCTAAAGCAAGAACTTCCTTTTGCAGAGTCCCGGTTGTGACACCCCCTTTCCTAAATGGATGAAAGAGATAAAGCAGCAAATTCCCGTGTTCCATGTGCACTGTATCCGTAGAGCAGGCAGGGCAGGGAGTTCCTCCACCAAGTCTCTGTAATATTGAGATGAACTCTCAGCTTTCTACAGTGGTTGTATGGCCCAGTAACTTCTCAACTAGGGTGCTGAATGTCCAGCAACGTAGCTTGGAATTTTGATCCACAGAAAATGAAAGTTTGACCACAGTGATTTTTGGATGGGAGAAAACAGATAACTTGCTATCACTTTGAATACACAGAGGTTTAACCAGATAGGTGGGGTCTGAAATGCTAGAAAAGTGTCTCGCTCCATAGAGGAGGCAGTCTTGTGTCTTTAAATGTACTGTCCCCCAGACAGCCTGAATCAATAAAAACTTGCCTTTGCGGGACTCTGTAGCTCTTTACTCTGAGCTAACCAGCTTGTTGGCATGTGATATGCTGAGAAGGGATCCTGGGGAGATCAAAACTGACAGCTTCAGAATTAATATGAATATTACAATACAGGCAAGGGGACCTCTGCTCCAGATCGGAGTGCAGGGACCTGCCTCTGACCTT
>NW_010416089.1:4810-5107 GCF_000710305.1 Buceros rhinoceros silvestris | reverse complement strand
GGTGCGGGGTGCGGGCCCCTGCCTCTGCCCTTTTGCTGCTGACCCTGCCTGCCCTCGAATTGGCAAGCAGCAGCAGCCTGCAGCCCTGCTCTCATATCCCTCCAGCTCCTTCCTGTAATTTATAGAAAGTCTCCACTTACTTACTGCAACCTGCCAGCACTCCCTAACAAGTCATGGAGCAGTAACAGTTCTGCTGCTGCCGGTTTAGAAGGCAGTAGCAGGAGGCACTGATGATTACAACCCTCTTCACCACACACAGGAGGCAGGTGCTGAAGCGGCTGAGGCGCGTTTGTGCTA
>NW_010416089.1:0-4673 GCF_000710305.1 Buceros rhinoceros silvestris | reverse complement strand
AACCGGCTGAGGTGTCTTTGTGATTTTGTTAGGCAAAGACTGAACAGTGGCCAGTCCTCAGAGTGCCTTTCCATCTCTCTCTGACCACGTGATTTATCTGAGCATCCTGTTTCCTGCAGTTCCTAAGTAAATATTCAGAGTCGCATCAAGGGAATGGGTTTGTCTTGGAGAATCCTGCACAGTGACTCATGCTTCCATGACTAAATCAGTTTCCTTAGAGAAGCAAGAGAGTCACACGTTCTGCTTAGTCTGGCCACCTAGAGCGGTTGTTTAGGAAACCATTGCAAGAAATAAATTTTTCTTTAGCTTTGTATTGACAAAATCATTGCAGGAAATACAGTTTTATCTAGCTTTATACTGAATGCATAATCCATTGCTGTTGTACTTGCAAACACAACCAGCCCTTTAAGGGGAAATGAAAAATTGGTGTAATTTGGAAGTTCTGCATATTGACACATCAGCTAGAAAACAGTTTGCAATGAAAACACAACATCTGACAAAAGGGCATGGTGGAAGTGTGGGATCATCTCAAATTGACAATTATTTACAGAGGCCTCCACACACATTATCCTGGTGCACATTTAAAAATGGGTTGTAGAAACACAGACGTGTAAATACCCGGCAATGAGAATTGCATCAGCTAGCTCCTCCCTCTCCACCACAATGACAGTGCAAAGAGAAAGAGGGTGGGAAGCAGTGCCAGCACAGGATCTTTGTAATACCAGTGTCCTTACCACACACGGGTGCACAGAAGCGGCCAAGGAGAAGGACCCAGAGGTGTTTGGACCATGGCTAATCAGTGCAGAGATACGTGCTAGTGCAAGCTGGAGTGAAGCTCAGCTTTTAGATTGTAGTTTTCTTAGGAGATCAGTTCAAATGGTTTGATGTGGCTATACTGCACAAATCCAAAGAACACAAAATAGAGATTTTTATGGAGTATGAACCAATTTCCTGAAAGTTACCCTGATGAATACTTCAAAACTGCAAGAATTCTGGCTCTGGGAGCTCTTCTGATGTTGACAGCTTAGCAGAGTACACCAAGCTTTTGCTGCCAAGTGACTCCATTTTGGGGTCCAGGACTCCCTTGTTGAGGTAAAGAACCTCCATTGTTTTCATTTTGCTTTACAAAGCTGAAGTGTTTCATAATCAACTAATCCCTACAGTAGCGTCACCAGGATAGGAGATAAAGACCCTTTTCATTTTAGGAGGAGAAATGAAGCCATTAAGCTGGAGGAAGTTGTTCAAGCCCCAGAATAAATCAAAGGGAAAGACAGGACTGGAACACGATGTAGCTATGTCTAATGCCAGGTCTTTCCCTCACACACTGATATCGTATGAAAGCAAAGCCCTTGATGATGTCAGAGCAAATGCAGGACTGATCACGCTGGGAATAGCACCTATGATTTTTAGTGGCGAATCAGACCGCAAATCTAGGTAGAGTGGAGAGATTCCACTGACCTTTCCAGGGCTGGTCAGCATCATTGGTGGCTTTGGGTTACTGCTAACTTCCCAGCTGAGCTGTAGCTCATTCAGAAAATAAGTGCAGGTCATGGTTTGTGTCCTGATTCACCCCAGCAGCACCATCAGATTTGACTTAGTCTGTCATGAGCCAGGACCTGAGCAAATGGCAAGTGTAGAAATTCACCACCACCATGTAGAACCTCTTGCATATTAGCAAAATAGAGAGAATTTACTAACGCTTTGTTAAGTGTTTTACTGAAAATAGTGAGATGCACACGTGGAACTCACCTTGTATAACTGTCTCTGGACTTTATTTTTGTGATAAAGGTCAGTGGAAAGGCTCCGCTTGTAAATCCTAGAAAAAAATATAAATGTTTCCACATGCAGCAACTTCTATTGCTTTATTTATCATGCTTAATCTGTGAAAGCTAATATGGAAAAGAGAGCAAGCAGGCTGAGGAAGGGCCAAGCCCCCCCAGAGAGACCCTGCCACATTTCAAACATTCCCATCGCTCTACCAACAACATCTCCCACTACTGTGATGAAAGGCAGCAGCAGAAAAAGAACAGGAAGACTGAAACATCTTATGTACACAAGTGTGGAAAGTCTGCCCCATCACTACAACCAAAATCAATCACTTAAAAGAAATCAAAACTTGGCCCCCATCTTCCAAGCGCAAGAAAAATGCCCTTAATTTGCTCACCCCGTTCTGTTTGTGTAGTTCTGAGCCTCCTCTGATTGAAGCTCTCTGAGGCAGAAAATCAATGTCAGTCACGCCAGATGACAGCTTTCCTCCTGAGCATCTGCCGCTGAGATCACAAAGGACACATAAAAGGAAAAAATCTGGCAGTCGCAGCCGCCTTCTCAGTTTTGTAATGCAGGTGAATTAACGCTGGCATATTAAAAGCTTACACTATTTCTAAATAAAACAAGGCTTCTGACCTGCTTCTCGTCATCGAGGACATGGTGGGACCAGGGTGGGTTTGAAACATCCTAATGAGCTAGCTTGGGCCTACTCTGCCAGAGGTAGGACCTCTGCTATCTGAAGAGGCACCAGACAGCTATGGACAACCAGACACCTTTTGTTATAAATAACAGAGATTTGGTCTTGTTCCGTTCTTACAAGCAACATAAACACAAGCAAGTGAAGATTTTATTGGAACTCACACCCTGAAAACTACACCCAATTTTATTTTGTCTGAACCCAGGGTAAGAACAATCTTGTAATACCAAGATTCTTCTCTCAGGAGGCTTGGTCTCACCGTGACAGTAGTAACATCCCACTTGCTCTCCGTTAGTTACGTATTTTTAAAAATGCTTAATAATCTATCCAGCCAGTCTTGTCTGAAAAGCCTCTTATCTTACATTTAAGATCTTCAGAAGTAAAGCTTTTTATAGCGAGAATATACTTCATCTTCATTCCTGTCAAATGTTCATGTTCTGTCCTGCCAGATGTCTTGAACCCAAGCTCTGGATGAGATGTTTAGTCCCATTCATATAAAGCCACTGTAAATACAGATTCCTGGGATGCAGAACTAAACTTCCTAATCCATCCTTGAGACTTGTGATAGAACAAGATGCTCAGCGAGCCCAGCATAATGCAGAATGACAGACCTCCAGCACTCGGCTTCCCTTTATTCCGCATTCTTGCGGCATTAGGCCTACTCAGCACCTACCCACACTTTCCCTTCCTCAGCTAGCGAGCTCCTCTGAGAGGACACATCTCACCAGCATTACTCATTCCTCAAGCAGCAGCAAGGAACAAAGGACATGTAATTTCACAACCAATAGGTCATTATATTCAACCTCCTTTGGTAGAAGTGCTGGTCTTTATGGTAAGATCAAAAATGTCGTATTTTTCTGGCTTCTTTCACGCAACTCTCCTTATTCTGTGTCTCAAGCATTTCTAGATGTTTTCTCACTTGCGTTTTTTGCTTTTTTTGTTCTGCCAGTGGACTGTCAAAGAAATGATGACGTTTTGGGCCACCATTCCCGTAAGATCACCACAGCAGAAGGGAATTGTCACTGGGATGGTCTGTGACAAGGTGTCAGCATGACTTTACAAGAGAGAAAAGACATCCCAGACAAAGCAGAGATGGAAAGGCTGGTACGGGTAGAGGAAGACAAAGGGGTTAATTAGTAAGGAGGGCCTTCTGTCATTGCAAGATAAACACCTCAAAAAGGAAGTCAAGTACATCCTAGAAGCCACAAATAGATATTGCCAAAAATCAGCTAGAGTCCCAAAAGGAAACTAAGTCAAATATTGCAAATTAAAAAAAAAAGGGGGGAAGAAAAAATGATGGAAAAATGAAGGTAACCCAGCTACTCACACCAGATTCCACGAATACTTCCCTGATCCTCATTAAGGAAGATGTTAAGACAGGATGCATAAGATGAGGGGTAGAAGGGCCTAAATGCACGCAGCCAGCTGTGAGCAAACCTCAGAGTCTACTGTGCTGCAGCTGGAGGAATCAGACATTCTCAATCCCAGAATCCCAACACGCAGTGAACCACAAATCCACGTGAAAAGATTTTACATAGATTTAGTGACTTAGAGGCAGTACCACTGGACCAGAGAACAGTAAGTGAGACATGGTGGAAGTGCTTTGGGCCCGTGCTACACATTTGTGCAGTTGTTCATAAAAACTTGTGAAGAACAGTTTAACTACAAACATGAAATTAGATTAATAAAGGATAAAAGGCAACATGTGTTTACTAAAAGCCAGTTTTGTGGGACAATCCTGTATGAAATTGAAACTTCAGGCATCTGGGAAATAATAAAAATTTTCTTTGATTTTTTTAGTATGCTACCAAGAAATAAGTGAAAAGGAGGAGGGCTTGGCTTTGCTAACCATCCACAGGGAGCGGACAGTGTGGCGTGACTGTGAAAGAGCCGAGTGTGAGCCCAGTCCCGGCACGGCAGGAAAACAGTGGTGTTCCTGTCTGCGGCATCTCGGAGCAGGCTGCCGAGGCCTCTCAGGAGAGCAGCATTCAGACTGAGGGCTCACAGAAAAGCCGTCCCCGTGAACAGCGCACGGTTCCCATCAGGCAAGGCTGAAAAGGTTCAGTTCATCTAAGTTCACAAAACAGTGAGTGGGAACCGGATACCTCCATGCCCTGAAAGGGGAGGTAAACGCCAGGGAAAGGTGTCTGTAACAGGAAACCACACGGTTTTGATTTAGACGGCCGTTAAAAGCCGGTTTCTAGCCCCC
>NW_010416088.1:2561-3368 GCF_000710305.1 Buceros rhinoceros silvestris | reverse complement strand
GCCCCCCCTGCCCAGCCCATCCCCGGCCCCCGCCGTGGGCGCAGCGGCTGAGCCGTGCTGCGGTGCTCGCCTCTGGGGCCGTCGCCTGGTCCGTGTTTGGCCGGGCTGGTTCCTGCCGTGCTTAAGGCTGCAGCCTTGTTTGGCAGCTGTGGTCCACGTCTGGGGCTCCAAGGATGGGGTGTGCCAACTTGTGGGGTGAGTGAGGGGTGTCTGGGCACGGGGAAGCCCTTCCCCGTCGCAGTGCTCAGCCCCGGCACCCCGTGGTGGGGTCTGTGCTCCGTCCGTCTTGGGGACGCGTCTGGTGGAAGCGGGTTGCTGGGTGCGAGCAGAGGCAGAGCAGCCAGTGTCCTGGCGTGGGAGCAGAGCCGTGTCCTGTGGGACGGCACCACCCTGGGTGGGTTAGAGGGGCTCCGACCTGGGGGTGATTCTGGCTCAGGGATGGGGGCTTTCCTGGGGCTTGGTATCGCCACCGCTCCCGGCGTTCGGGAGGGTTCAGCCCCGCTTTCGTAAGCAGAGCTGCGCTCGGATGGTTAATTTACAGACCCTCGTTAGCGGCTCAGTGCTCTGACAAGCTGCATCTGCCCAACTGCCACCACGGCAGCACGAATCTGCTCCAGTCCCCCCGTTTATCTAAATTGATACCTTAACTGGTAACACTCTCCGAGTGGGGGAGTCAGACACATGGTCCCTGCTCCAAAGAGGAGAAAACAGGGAGAAATCCCGTCCTGCCGGGGGCGGGTTGGGTGCCTCTGAAGGCTGAAAGTGGGGCAGTGTCCTCCCTGGCTGGGGCTGCGGGGAGGGCAGCGG
>NW_010416088.1:2077-2430 GCF_000710305.1 Buceros rhinoceros silvestris | reverse complement strand
CATTGTCCTCCCGGGCGGGGGCGGCGGGGAGGGCAGCGGTTGCTGCTGGGGGGCTCGGGGGTTTTGGCAGCGCCAAGGCCCCTCCTTGGCCCCGGGTGCTGGAGGGAGGAGGTGGAAAGGGAGCGGGGAGCGGAGATGTCCCGGCTCCTTCCCTGGTGGTGCCGCTGCTCCAGGACCCAAAGGTCCCTGCTCCTGCTTGTGCAGCTCAGGTAAGGGTGACATTGGCGGAGGGGATTTCTTCAAGGACAGCCCTGGGACACCTTCCAGCTGTGTTTTCTGAGGACACAAAGCCAAGGCTGGCTCGTTTGTCATGTTTATCCTGGACGCTGGCTCTCAGCTGTCCATCTGCCCGT
>NW_010416088.1:1603-1861 GCF_000710305.1 Buceros rhinoceros silvestris | reverse complement strand
CCGGAGCACAGGGCGGTGCGTCTCTGGAGGAGCAACACCCCGGTGCCGCGCCTGCTCCAGCTGCCGGGAGCGCGTTTGACGCGGTGGCAGCTAATGGCAAAGCTGACACGAGCGTCAGGGCTGTCACCGCGCCGGGCGGGCTTGGCGGAGCATGCGCTGCCGCAAGCAGACAGCAGCGAGAAGCTGGAAACGGCTTCAGAAAGAGGAAAAACAGACGGATTTGGGCTCGGATTCTTTTTTTTTTTTATGCTGCTCTCA
>NW_010416088.1:890-1277 GCF_000710305.1 Buceros rhinoceros silvestris | reverse complement strand
GGGGCGGGGTGGTGAGCCCGCAGCCGTCAGCATTGACCTTCCACGCGGTCTCAGCATCTCTGCTGGGGGATGCAGGCTCCCACGGTGCTGGCGAGACCCCTCTGGTCTCATGGTGGGGTGATGCTGGGCAAAATTAACGTGGCCCCGTCCGTCTGTCCGGCCAGCCAGGTGCTGTGTCCTGCTGCAGAGAGCAATGACGCCGGAAGGTCAGTGCCGGGGCAGCCGCACGGTTCTGCTGGGCTTCGGCTCCTCACGTGGTGTTCGACTGCAAACCGCTGGCTCCCAGAGGTGCCGGTATTTAAGTCCTGACAAGGATTTTTTTCCTGTGCCTTGAATCTCGTGTCCGATCTGTCTTCCCTCGTCACACCCTCCCTGCTCGGGAGTGCC
>NW_010416088.1:474-770 GCF_000710305.1 Buceros rhinoceros silvestris | reverse complement strand
TCGTCACCCCCTCGCTGCTGGGCAGTGCCAAGCGATGGCCGGACGAAGGCTCAACGCAAGGGCGGGTGATGGACGGTGGCCCCGGCAGCACCGGCTCCTCATCGTTCTTCCCGCCGCGCTCTGGCAGGTCTTAGAAAGAGCCATATTTTACCTAAACCCCATCAAACGGCGGCACTTCCTCTCGGCTCCTTCCCCTGACACTTGCTGATTACCAGCATATTTATGTGAAACTGGGAGCGCTTTGTAAAACGAGCTGCCGGGCTTGCGGCCAGCCCCGTCCAGCACCGCCAGAGCGC
>NW_010416088.1:0-263 GCF_000710305.1 Buceros rhinoceros silvestris | reverse complement strand
CTTGAGGTCAAGGGCAGCCTGGACCCCTTGAGCTGCTGGTTTTGGGGCTGTTTGAGATGGGTTTATAACCCCGTTTGAGATGTGGGAAACGAGCTGTTCGGGAAGGATCCCCTCATGCCTCTTTTTAGGAATCGCAGCTGCTTTATCCCTGGAAATGAGCTTTTTCCTTCCAGCGTTGTGACATTTTAGGGTACCCGATGGCGTGCGGGGCTTCTGGCAGAGCCTCGGCCCCTCTCTCGGTGGGAGCCACCCTCAGCGAGACG
>NW_010416087.1:9914-14592 GCF_000710305.1 Buceros rhinoceros silvestris | reverse complement strand
TTGCAGTGGTGTTAGCAGGATCTCAGGTGCGAGCGAGCTCTCCTGGAGCCTTGACCCCCAACACGACTTGTATGGGGTGGATTGCCATTTGATGGAGCTGGTGCAATACCAACCTGGGGCAAAAGCTAAGTGTGCGCAAGTTAGTCCCGGCCCAAGCCCTCCTGCAAGGCTTGGTGGCTTCTTGTCGGCTTGCAAAACAAGCTGTCTTTATCCCCCTTGTAAACATCAGCACGGTGCTTGCTAATCACGGGCTTAGCATGAACCGTTTAAGCTTCCAGGTTTGTCTAGCACCCTGCTGTTTGGGAGGGAGGCTGCGAGCTGGTGTGGGCAGGAATGGGAGCACAGGCAGATGAACATGGGGAGGAGAAGGAGAGGGATTTGACCTATATGGCTTCTCAGGAGCACAAGGCGGCCTCTGGTCCTCTCACCAGCAGCTAGCGTTTACCTCAGTGTGACCACGCACACGTAATTCTCAAACTTTATATCACATCTTACCCTTTCCCTGCATAGTTGTTTGGGGTTTTTTTAACCCCATGCACCAAGCACTGGCTCAGACAACATACTCAAAATCTTGAAGTTTTGAGATTTCCCAGCATACACCGGCAGAGTGCTGCTATTTCCAAGTTGTCCCCTCAGGGCAGACAGTCCCATGCTCTGTCACTGCCGGACTTTGCCGGCCGAGCCAAAGAAGGGAAAGACAACGTCACTGCGGACAGATGCAAAGGACTGCCTGTCTTGTCTCGCAAACAAGAAACCCCGACGACTTTGAGTCACTCACAGTATTTAATTCAAGCTACAATAAATGCTTTACAATGCTTCGCTTTTATCTTCACTTTCTCTTCTTTGTCTTTTTTAGTGATGTTGGCGAAGTTTTGAAATGTCCCAAACACAATCAGTTTTCTTTAAAATGTCAAAAAGAAAGTGCTTGGATTTTTCTTTGGGATGAAATATTTGCCCAATGGAGCACGAATCTATTGCCAGTTTCTTTCAACCCAGGACTGCAGCATTTCAGGACCTATAAATGACTTGTAAAACATCGATCAGTTTTATCTGTCAGGCTCAGCTCCCCATCACTCCAGTGAGAACGCTGTGGCTAACAGGAACCTCTTGAGCTCAGTTACATGGATATTAACAGTTCCTTTGCTGTGATGCTCACAGCTAGAGACGGTAAGTGATTTTTTTTTCTTTTTCCAGCATTACCTTAGCAATGCTGGTATCCATGGGGAAACACTAGCAGGTGGCATTTTGCACTGAGTACCTATTGCAAACTTTGCTGTAGCGACTGACATGAGCTGGCTCCAACCAGCTGGACACAGCTCTGCTAGTCCTTCGTCTGACAGGCATGGGTTTTCTATAGTTACCGCCCTAAGAAAATCCAACCGGTCAGTCAATTATTTCTCTTTATAGTTGGATTTAGCAACGGATCTGGAACTGAACGGTCAGCAGAATCACACTGTATGAGCGTGGAGCTACATGGCAATACACCTCTTACTGCACAAGTTTTTAATGTGTCGGTCCTCTGCTCCATGCCCACCCTTGGCTTGTCGGGGCAAGGAGGAATGAGGAGAGGACATCATGGCATCTCCTGCACTTCAGTGTTGCAGACATAGGAGAGATCTCAGACATTAGCAAAGATCTCAGGCACTGGGACAGAGAGGGACTCAGATTCACAAGTGGGGGTCTGGGGCAGATCCCTGCAGAGGAACCGTCAGGCACAAGCCTTTATCCAGTGCTTGCCAAGGACCAGGAGGGGAGACTTGGCAGCCAGCAAGGCAGGAAGGTCAAAGGGGGAATTTTTCTACTGGAGGCCCAGGCAAGTGACTTTATTCCAGTCCCCTGCTTTTCTAGCACCTGGGAACTGGTTGCCCAGAGAAGCTGTAGATAATCCGTTATCCAGCGAAAGATTTCCCTGCCCATGGCAGGGGGGTTGGGCTAGGTGATCTTTGAAGGTCTCTTGCAACCCAAACCATTCTGTGGTTCTGTGGGATGGCTGAAGGGATGTTGGAGCTGAATAAACAAAAATATTTCCAGAAGCTCCTGGAGAATAAAGTTACTCACATCTTTCCCCTTCCAGAGCACTTTAACAAACAATAAATGAACACCAGCCACCACAAAAAAAAAAAAAAAAAAAAGGCAGGGAGGGGTGTGTGGTGGTATTGTTTAAAGAAATACGAGTTGCAGGCTCCTACTTCGTAATTCAGGAGTCCCTGAACCATCTGTGACCAAGCTTTAGCGTGGCTCACTGGGAGCAGAGAGGTAGCTCGGTCTTGCAAAACCCGTGACTGCAAAGCATTTGGCTAATAAACTGAAACCCTGGATAAAATCTTTGTCCCTGCTTTTGCCTGGATGAACTAGAAAAGCGTGTCTTTCTTTTCAAGAGACGGCTACAGATTCAGCTGTGACTATATAGGCTGTGACTGCCTTCTTTGTTTCGTGTTTCAATTTCCCACAAAAATACAATCTATTACCAATGCCATGCTTTTTCTTTCGTCAATATATTACTGGTCTTTATCAGCAAAGCTTTTATTACAGCTCGCCCTGAGACGAGCCATTGAATAAAGGTTAAAAAGACCAACCCCGAGCGTATCTGCGAACGTAGCTTGCATAATCGGGGAGCGTTGCTGGTGCAGGGCTTCACTGACGTAACCGGCTGGGGAAAATTACCGAGACGCCTGCTGAGGGACAGAAGTGACTAACTCATCAGCAGAGTCCCAGCTTCTGAAGGAGCTGCTGCTAAGGTGATGGGCTAAAATAGACCCAGAGGGAAGCTGATTTTGAACAGCAAGGGCCTTTTTATTTATTTTTATAAAGAGCACTCTGCGCAGATTGCGTGTGGACTCTTTCTGTGCCTCTGTAGGAATCAGAGGAATAAACAAACCTGGAAGCAACTGCTCACGCTTGACATCGTTTTGCTGGCATTTATCAGCTCTTGGCAGGATGCTCATAAGATTCCCTCACGAGACCCGGCCAGACCACAGGCTGTCCTGCTCCAGTCCTGTCTGAGATAAGCAGACTTGTCCTCCAAAGCATCACCCTGCTCTTAGATGGAGCGAAGTATTGTAGCTGAGAGCTTGCGTAAGGAGCTGGAGCTATCAGCCGCAAGTCACTTGCCTCCAGCTGTGTGCTGCAGGGATGCTGAGGGCTTCCTGAGGCTGTGCAGCAACACCTGGCTGGGATCAGGGGTGAGGAGAGCCAGAAGGAGGCCCTGGTGAAAGCCCAGAGGGCCCACCGAAGGCCAGGCGTTCAGGGTTTGACCCTTGATCTAACCCAGGAACAATCTCACTCATGTTACATGGGGTGGGATCCACCTGGGCAGGGCTGGAGGAGGGAAAAGTTAGGTCTGCAGCTGTGCCCCATGGCCTTTGTGCTTGGTGGTGGGCCAGGAGAGCCCTCCAATGCTTTCTACAGGGCAGGCAGGAGCCAAGCAGGAGGGAGTCCTTGCCCATGAGCTCCTCCACTGCCAAGCTCTAAAGCAGGGGTGTCTCCACACGGTGCCAACCCCATAGCCAGAGGTAAGACACCCCTCATCCCCTGGCCCTCGCAGGGGGCCATGCTGGCAAGGACTGCATCCATGCTGTGACTCCCGCCCCCACACCTGACCCTTTTTCACTGTATGTTTTCTGGGCTACAGATATGCAACAACACTTTCCTGTCCAGTGCTGTGCAACTGAGACAACCCGTCGGGTCTCAGACAAATAGGAAATCAGACCATGCCTTGTCCTCTGCCAAGGTGAGAATCAGTTACATATGCTGAGCCTTCTGCCCCAGTTTCCTCTGAAAAGGCACAATGAGCTGGACATAAGAAAAGCAGCAAATTTGTGCCGCTGGTCACTGTCAGGAGAAGGCTGCTGGCTCATCCCAGCTGCCAGAGGTAGCACAAACCACTCTTGCTCTTGATGGTGAGGACAGAGCTGCTGGCCTGGTCCAGCCAACAAGTGGATGCCAGAACCAAGGGGCACAGAGATGTCTGAGATGGGACACGTTTGCACTAAAAGACACCCCTCTGGTGCAGCTGGAGCAACATCTCTGCTGATCGTGAATTGCACAAGCAAGTCACTGGGTATCTCCAGCAAGATGGACAGAATGAGACCTGAGGCTGGACAGCAAGCCCAGGGGAGCCTGGAAACATTCCCAAGACTTCATGATCTTCCTCCAGCTACTTAGGAGGCACAAAGCTTTTGCACAAACATTGTCCGCAGTACAGGCCAGTGTAATAAACTACTTTCTACCAAATCCTGTGCACAAACTACGTTACTACCACCACGTGTACAGAGTCAGTAGCTGTATTTATAGAGTATTGGCTGTTGTAAATGTACCCACATAGGCTTTAAATGAGGTTGCTAATCCATGCCTGGTTTTCTGATGATTGGTTTAACCAGTATTAATTGGCTGAAAATGAATGAAGCTGCTCGTCTAACGTTTTTCACAATGAAATGTGCTTTTTTCCCACGGGCAAATCAAGGGGTGCCTTGGGAGGGAGAGAAAAGCCCTGGGAAGTGGTGATAGTCGAAGCTGCAGCCGTAAGTCTCCAGGGAGCCTTGGGGAGCCTGGAAGTGTCCATCACAGGCCCAAGGTCTGCACAGCTCCCGTGAAGCCCTGGCCCCTACGTGTTCTGAGTGGTACTGGCTGTCAAAGCACCAAGAAGACAGACATGGAGCTCTCCAGGTGAACCAGATCA
>NW_010416087.1:6809-9782 GCF_000710305.1 Buceros rhinoceros silvestris | reverse complement strand
AGGGAAACGAATACCCCGTGTATCTCTGCCTTGTGTTCACGTAAATCTGACCTCCACAGGGGAACTAGGAGCATTCCCTGAACGCATCACAGTCCCTTGTCTACAAACAGGTAAGACTGCAGGGGGACATGTGTTGAGGGGTCACGGCCTTGCCCTTAATCCCACCACATCTGTGCCAGTCCAGATGGCTTTGTCCAGACGGAGATGTTTTGCCTATTCGCAGAGCACGCAGACACGTGCCAAACAACCAGGCTGGTTGGCATCCCATTTAAGGCCAATCCAAGGCCTTTTTCTTTCTGCCCATCCACAGTAGCTTGCTCCTGTTAATACACATGCAGCAGACATCTAAGCTAGATGCTTATCATACCACAGACAACCAGTGATTAAAAAGCAGCTTTGCTGGAGTTTCGTGGTAGCAAACACCAGCAGCTTGTGCTGTGTTTTGTAAGAGGCTTTGAATGGTGTATTCACATGAAGGTGGTGTGGGAAGTATGCGTCGCGGTGCCATGCGGTGGCTGAGTTAAGATTTAATTGCTGAGGTAACTCCCTCAAGTGAAACTGAAATAGACGCGACTGAAAACTGGAAGTCAAAGAAGTTGTCTTTCCCCTCTTCGTAACTGAGTGATATATTTGACTTAGTTTCAAGTCACCTGCTGTGAGTAGAACTGCAAAGAGGTCAAGAACTTGTGCTTTGCAAGAGTGTCGGCCAATTTTAAGGGTACCAAATTCTGTCCAGAGGTAAATATTTAGTCAGGGGCTGATGGCATTTTGTTATATTGACAGGATAAAGGCTCGGAATTAGTGTGTGGGTAACTGCTGCTCTGCTACAGCCCTTCTCCATGACCTTGTGCTGGTCACATAGCTCACTGTATCTCGTTTTCTGGAATAGACCTCCCATCACCCAGACCTGCTGCTAACTTGGTAGTTACTAGTAAGGTGGTTAAAGAAGCTGTGCTAGCATTCTAGAATGAAACCACTATTTAAATAATTTCAAAGCTGAGCACCTCAAGCTGGCTGGAAACGGTGCAGGACAAGAAAAAATGGACATTTGTGATGTGGGTGCCCTTTAGGACAAAGGATTTGAGCTGCCCTGACAGCAAAGAAAGAATATGTTTGATGAGTGAGTACAGAGGTACTTACCCTTGCACAGAAAAAACTCCGTGATTGCTTCCTACAAAACAGGTAGAAAGAGATTGTCATATATTTACTGTATCTAATGCCACTCTTCATGCACCTCGTGGGGGCTCCCATGCAGCCTGCAAATTCTCATGAGTTCTTTGGGCCTTGTGCATCCAGATGACTGATGCACAATCTACTCTGCAATGAGAATTTATATATCAGGAGTTATAATCCATAACAGCAAAAAATTTCACCACTGTGTTTCTTCTTTTTTAAAAGTCAGACTCATCTTGGGGGCAATGTGATGAGAGTCAAAACGACAGAGTTTTTAAAGAGATTACACTCCCTTCTTCTCTCAAGCAAGTGGCCTGAGTGCCTGTCCCATCACAGCAGATCTGTTTCTCCAGCCAGATGCATCATGTCTGAGTGATGTCTTATGGGGGGCAGGTGGAGCTTGAAGCACCGTTTTTAGGACGCCCATCCACACCCAGCCCTGTCCGCACCAACTTCTTTTGTCGTAGAGTTTGTGCACCATACTTGGCATGGTCGGTTTTTCCCAGGCTGCAAGCGGCAGTAACCTTAGTGACTGCAGGAGGTATCCAGCTCTGAGCTTGAAAAATCTACTGTCTCCCAGCTTCCCACAGCACAACAAGAGAGAGCAAGTGGCTCTAAGTCACTCCCAAACAAGTTCAGGAGGGCCAGAACAGACTAAATGAATGGCACAGCAATATTAGTCACCTGTTCCTTTTCCTCTGGTTCCTTACTCTCTTTGCATTCAGATACACAAGCACACTCTGTCATAAAAAAGCTTCAGAGCTCCAAAATGGGGAGAAGGGTGGCAGATTTTTTTCCCTTGCTTTAAGTTTTAAAGCCACCTCCATTGTACCATCTGAAGGAGTTTTGAGTGTGGGAAAAATATAAAGATAATATTGAAAAAATTCTGAACTGTAAGAATATTACGCCCATAAAAATGCCAGCCTGAGCTTATGAAACTTTAACAGTGGTAGTATTAAAAATGCAGAGGCGACCAACAGTGAGCAAAAGGAAGAGCAGTAAGGAAAAGAAGAACCTGGCAGGAGGAAATACACAAAAATACGTGGCTTAGCTCAGGTCCTCCAGGCATCAGCCCAGTGCGAACTAAATACTTTGTCACCCCAACATGAACTTTTTGTCAGCAGCAGCTATTGGAAACAGCATGGGGCAAAGGGAAATGGGTGCAAAGGCCTGGAATTTATGAGCCAGGAGAGAAGAAGAGATAAAGAAAGAGCACATCAGGTCAAGTCAGCAACGATATCTCCAACTTGGTCCACAGGAAATACCACCATTTGCAATTGCAAATCTGATAGCTATGGCTTTTCATGAATCCACCGTGCTGAAGACTGTGGAAGGGGATGGGAGAAGAGATGATATTGTAGATGATAATAAGGAAGGAGAAGCGACTGGGGGATGTGGTGGGGGTAGCCATGCACCAGTCCATCTGGCCTCCCCAGGGGAAAGGTGTCGGGACAAACTCTGCAGGAAGGATGGAGAAATACAAGATGGCACATGACAAATTAAACAAAGGAGAGGACAGGTATTCCAGCAGTCATCTGTGCCTGGTTTACTTGAGTCAGGACATGGGAGGCACCAGGTCTGCCTGATTCCTTGTTGCCAAGCAAACATGCTCATTAAGATGAGGTGTCCTGAAAGAGACACAGTCTGGGTCAGGAACCAGCCAATGGGTAGAAAACAGGCTGTGGTGAAAGAGGATTTAAAATTTGGCAGCTAATTCCTGGGGGAGTTCATCAAGAGGCTGTCTTAGACACTATCTTAATCGGTATTTTCTTTAAACAACCTTAGCAGAGAGAGCAGGAA
>NW_010416087.1:0-6701 GCF_000710305.1 Buceros rhinoceros silvestris | reverse complement strand
GAATGACGTGAAGTTGGGAGTCACTGCTAGTACTGATAAGGGCTGGAATATTATGTAGGAGGAGCTGCGTGCCCTTAAGGATGAGACTGAGACAAATGGGATGTAATTTAGCAGTAAAAAGTGCACCGCCATGTACTTGGACACCAGACACGAGATTTTCTGCTATATGCTGGCAGCTTATCCACAAAGAAGCAGAGACAGATCACTCAGCCATGAGATGGCTCTGAGCCACAAGTGTCTCACAGCTAAGAAAAGGCAAATGCAAACGGAGGCAGCATCAGTTAGAAGACTTCCAGAAGGGCCTAGAGAGAGTGGTGCCAGAGGACGAGGACACGCTGAGACCTTGGCAGTGTTCGGGACCAAGCCCAAGCTTCTGGGGACATCACCTTGTGCCAGCTCAGCCCTAGACCCTGTGCTCTGCTGGACTCCAGCAGCTCTCTGCAACTTGGGGGGGGTTGTATGGGGATGCGGTCACTCTCCCTAAAGGCTTTTTTTTTCCAACATGTCTACTAAGGAGGGAGATGAGTTATTCAAGCTTGAGGATAATGCTGGCCTTGAGCAAATGCCTCTAAACTATTCCTGACTATGTTTAGATGAGAAATGACAGAATTAATGACTGATGGAGGAATGAAATTCTGCAAAGGCTTTCCTGCAGGAATCCTAGAGCACAGTGCTGCCTAGTTTTAAGCTGGAGCTTTGCAAGCCTATGAAGGGGGATGCATGACATGACTGTGTGTGACAGAAGAAGAAGTGACACAACAATCTGGGACATCTTGTCCACTCCCATGATTTTAAACTTGTTATCTGTAAGCAGAGCTACAGAAATCAATAGAACAGGGGCATCCAGCTAGGCACTGGTATTAGATCTGCAGATGAATCATGCTCAGGACTTTGAGGCAAATAAACAAGGTGTGGTTTATTTCAGACTTGTCTTTGAAAGGCCCCACTCATGACCTGAGAATTTAGAGTCCCCAGGGCAAGGCAAGAAACCCAAAGAAGCCAAGATAGACAGAGCCACTGCATCAAAATGCCTTCTTTGAAGGGCAGTGCTTACTGGGCTTTCTGGGCTCCTAAAAAGGTGATATCAGGACAGACACAGCTCTTACCTGTGCCAGCAGTCCCACAGGCTGGAAGGGACCTCTATTGCTGCCAGGCCTGCCCAGACTAGGAAGCCCAAAACCAGCCATACTCTTAATCCGACTCATTAGTTATCTAAATGGGCAACAAATGAAGCCGTAAGAAGAACCTCCCTGCATGCCACCTTCTTCTGTGGTCTGGCCTCAACACAACGCAAATTTTTACGGTGCTCACCTGAAGTCAGAAATATTCCTATCACACTCTTTTTAATCAAAAGGACAGTGACCAGCTTTACCCATCACTGCATGCCCTTTGAATGGACTGGGAGGACTAACATGTGAGAGCAAGTAGGACGGTCACCTCTCAGGATCAGTGGTGGCTGGAGGGTCCAAGCAGGTCCACAGCAAGGGGAGAGTCTCAAGGACTATGGTGCATCTCTGCTATCTCCAGGGTTGGGGTTTCGGGTTACCTCATGCTGGGCTTGAGGTAAGGTGAGAGCAAGTAGGACGGTCACCTCTCAGGACCAGTGGTGGCTGGAGGGTCCAAGCAGGTCCATAGCAAGGGGAGAGTCTCAAGGACTATGGTACATCTCTGCTGTCTCCAGGGTTGGGGTTTTGGGTTACCTCATGCTGGGCTTGAGCTAATCCAGAAAGCAACAAGGGCCACTTCTGAGGCAGCGTGGGATGCCATCGGCACCTCTGGCACGACAGACACATCTAACTGGCACAGGAACTGAAGAGGGAAACAGCCACCTGAAAAAAGGCTTGGTATACCAAGAGTAACAGAAGAAGGTTTGTGTAAGTGTTCTACCTTTACACTCCAGAGCTTTACACTCTGATTCTCCAGCCCACAACATAGGGACTGACATCTCTAGAGGAAGCTGGTGATAACTTCTAGCTATAGAACAGGTGTCTTGACCAAGAGGGGACACAGCGTCCTTCAGGTTCAGGTATGACAGTAAGTTTAAAGGGTGGTTTAGGCCAAGAAGGACACTGCTCTTGACCTTCACTGCTCTGTTAGGGCCGGGATATGCTACCTCTTCTGTTCATTTGTTTAATTTTAAAAAGGTCCTCCTGCCCCTGTTGTTTACTTTGTCCATGGCACTATTGTCTCTTGTGAGAGGTTCACATTGACATATCTGTTGTCAAATTGTAGTTTGACAGGGGACCTTCTTCCCTCAGTTCCCTCTTGCACTTCATCTGCCCCAAGGGTGTCCTGGAGGTTGAGGTGACCTGCACGGTAGTTCAGGAGAACAAATACGAGGGGATGTTGGGAACCTGCAGAGGAGGAATTCCAGGACTTGTGATTGGACTGAAAATAGCAGTTGACTTCTGCTGTGCTGCAGACAGATAGATAGCTCTATAGCAGATAGAGCTTGTGGCAGGAGAACATATCATGGGTTCACGGATGCTTCGGGTCTCAATGTTCTAGGTCACTAAGGGCCCTACGGAGAAAGACTTTCCAGCCACACCAAGGGCTGCACTTCTTTTTGTCTGCAGAGCTGTGGAAAGGAGGTCTTGACAGAAAGAGAGTTGGGGTACCCCTTCAGACCCCTTGTATGCACAAACCAGCTTTGCTCTGAGTACCTGAGCTGTAGAGTACTGAGTCTGGCATAAGACCAGAAGTACCACCAAATAAGGCTCCCACTCGATTCCCATCCTCCGTGCCGTCACATCCCAGATCACCAAGCCCTGCTGTAGTCATTCTCTGTACCCTGTCTCATGATGACCTGACAGCAAAAATGTGCATTCAGGCTCCCTGCCACCCCTGCACTGGAGACCCAGCTGCACGACACCTCTGCAGTGACCTGCCAGCCCCAGGCACGCCCTCACTACCCAGGCTGACAAGGCCACCAACCTCTCTTTTCAGGGATCAAGTGGCACTGGGGTAGTTGAGCAGACCTGCAGCTCTCCCAAGCTTTTTTTCTCCAGGGAAGTGAGACCAGGAGTCTAGTTAAATTCCTCACTAATCTTTTCCTTTCCTGTCGTGCCTCATGCATTGAAGGGTGCCTGCTGACATGACAGCCCACCACTGTAAGATGTACCCACCCCGGAAATCGTTTTCCCTCGACTCACTGCAGAGGGCAGGAGAGTCTGGAGTACAGACAAGAAGAAGGACAATTTCTTAGGTCCTTTGTCTAGCATTAAAACTGAATTGTGGGTGATGAAGGATCAGCTGCTGAACATCGGCGTACCCACAGAGCTCTGTCCTGCAGCAGATGGGAAGATACAATGAACTCCAGTAAAGATGCAGACCTATTCAACTATCTTTGACCCTTTTAGAGGAACTTCCCTTAAGAGTGGAGTGATCAGTTTAAAATCTAGCAGCCAATTCACTCTGGCCTCTAGATTGCTTTTAAGGCACCATGAGAATCCCCCGCTTAGGTCCACCTCCATCCTTCCCCAGTTCAAGGCAGACTTCTCCAGCTCCTCGCAGATCAACCTGGCAGCCTGAAGTAACGCTCCCTTCAGTGGTTTATCTTTTACCAAACAAAAGAAAATCAAACTCCTTCATTCTCGCTCAGGAAATGAGAGTGGTTCTGAATAAACTCTGTGAGATAACAGGCTCTGGCGCCACTAAACCCAGCAGGAGGAAGAAATAACTTCCTTGGTAGCCAGGTCCTCTCTTCCCGTGGTAGAAGGACTTGCACGGCATGGGGTGGGCTGGCTTGGGGAATGCGTCTGGGTCACCCCCAGCTGAGCCAGAGAGGGATAAAGCAATGTACTCCGCTTTCCTAGAGGCAGCTGTGCTGCTGATCTTGGAGCTGGGCTTTTGCTCACACCAGACGAAGCTGGGAATTGTAAGATGGCATTCAGCAAATGCCAGCTAGCCACATCTGCAGCTTTCTGGTGAAGGGTATTTATTGATCCTGACTATACTGGATTTTTCAGCCCAGATAGGCTTTCCCCATCACTCAGAAAGGCTGATGATCCCCTGCTGAGAGCCTCTGCCTGGCATGTGGGACACAGAGATCTGTGCCCACATCTGAGCAGAGATATAAACTTTGTTCCCCCATGTCCTGAGCAAGGGAAAGCTGCCACAGGGGTTAGGCTGACCCGGGATCTGTCTCTTCGCAGCCCGGCACGCCCTGTTTTGTTCACCCTGAGTTCTGGCCAACGAGGTTGGGAGGAGTTGGGTGGCAGTAATGGGGTGGACCAAAAACTCTTTTTGCCCCAGGGGAGCTGCAGGGGGGCAGGTGGGAGGCAAGATTTGTGGCAGATCCAGCTCCCATCGATCAAAACAGAGACTATGCAGATGCTTTCATAAAGCTGTCAGGTGTGTCAGCATGTGGAACAGCTCCCCAGGATGATGGCACGATGTGCCTGAGTCCATCCAGACTTGTCAGGGACAGAGGAGTGTGCTGTGACCCCTGTGCCCCGTCCTGTGTTAGCAGGAAGAGGCCTTGGGTTTCACGGTTCATCTGCACAGAGTGGGGGGGTCAGACTCCGCAAGCCATGAGCTACCGCCTCCAGGGAAGGAGCCCCATTCCTTCCTACAGGATGGGGGTCGCTTAGCTCGTGCAGCCATCAGGGAGGCTTTCACCTCTTTCATCAGTTTTAGAGCATTCTGACAGAGTGTTTCCTTGCCGGCCCTCCCAGCTGTGATTTTCAGAAACACTGCTCTCGGCTCTTCGTGCTTGGGGAAGTTAACCAGAGGGGATGCTTCTCTTCCAACTGTGGGGAGTGCATTCGACCTGCAGGTAACTGCCAGTGGGCTCGGGCACTCACCTGGGAGTATGGGCACTGGTGCAGAGTAGCTGACAAAGCTCCCAATACCTCTCCCACTTTACTTTTGACTCAGACCCATGCGACGTTCTGATGCAAGAGACATTCTGTAGAAAAAATCCGTGTAACTGCATTGCACCTCTCAGAAGTGAGCTGATCAATCAATCTAAAGAAATTAAATTTGTTCAGCATGTCAGAGGGAAAGTCAGGAGGTGACTTGACCACAGCTGACAACTCCCCCAGGAAGACCCGTGTGCCCAGCAGATCTGCCACTGACTAGAAGAGAAATGATGCAATGCCACATCCTTGTGTGTGCCCGAACGCCCATGCAGGCCAGCTCAGGTCGGGAATAAAGGTGTGCATTCGTGTCGCGAGGATAATTAACCACTTCAACAGCTTACTCAGGGACATGGTGCAATGGCTTGCAGCTTTTTAAATCAGGACTGACTGCCTTTTCCAAAGATTTATTAGATCTTCAAAGAAAGTCCTGGGCTTGACGCACAAATCATGCTCTGTGTTATATCAGGGGTCATGCTAGCTGACTGTAATGGCCTTGAAATTTATAGCTGGTGTCAGAGGGACAAAAAACTCAGAGATCGATCTCAGGGCATGGCCATCTTCAAGGACAGTGTGACAGATACCCCGCTCAGGTTGCCCAATCCATCCTGCGCAGCTGCATGGCAGAGGCACGGTGGCGACTGACGCAGTGCTGGGTAGCAGCGTCGGTACACAGCCCCCATCCTCCTCCGGGCTTACCACAGAAAGGTAGAGTCCTACGTGACCCAAAGCCCTCACTGAATCTGGGAGCGTGAGTTGTCAGAAGGAAAGGAATGATAAATGTTCTGCTTATCTTTCAGACAGATTTTGGTTTGCAAGTAGGGTTTTTTATAAAAGAAAAGTCTTCTGGCAATCCTGTTTTAATACTTTCGCAGCACAAGGATCTGCAGTGTCTCAGCAAACGTCATATGCCTTGGAATGGCACAACGAGACTGGAGGGGGGAAGTCAGGCTTCTCCCTCCCCATGCCGCCTGTCCTTCCATAACACTTGCCTAATGCAAATTTCCATTTCCCAAGCGAGCCTCTCACTCCTCTCGTGCAGACGCTTCCAATTTTCTCTCCACGCAATGATTGTGGCAAAGGCTCTGTGAGGGGGAAATCTCTGTAAAATGATAACCCTGGGGGTAAATCTTCAGCATGATCTGCACAGTTTTAGCTGTGCAACTGTCATTTACATTAATGGGAGTCATGCAGCTAAATAAGCATACTGGAAATACCCTGGTCCCCAGCTGCCCAGTCTAAATAGTAATAATAATAAAAAAAAAACAACAGAGGGGAAGGAACAAAAAGATTCTGTTCTCCCACCACAGAAGGTCAAGAAAAGACCTGTGGCAGAAGCAGAGATGTCACTGACTCCTCGCCTGTCACAGTGCAAGGCCGCAGGGAATAAGCCTTCGTGATGCTGGGAGAAGGCCAGCAGCTCTCCGGATGTACGTTACTGTAAATTTGAAATTAGAGCCACAGAGGGGATGCAAAATGACAAACCCAGTTGCCAGTGGGGTTGCTGGCTGCCAGCAGAGTAAAGTGTCAATTATTTACCATTTGCTAAAGGACATCGCTTTCTGCAGTCACGCTGAAACATGTGTGAAGCGCATCTTAATCCCTCCAGCATGTGGGCTGGCAGAGGCAGCCGCAGCCCTTCCCTCCGCTGAAGCAGAGCTTGGGGCTGGGGCATCCCGGTATGACTCCACGCACTGCTGGGATCTGGCACTGCAGGAATGGCCAGAGCCGCCTGGGAGCGTTGCCCGCCTGCACGGGGTCCCGGGAGCTGGCTGTGAACCCCCTCAGAGGTTGGGGCAGGGACGAGGATTGCGCAGCCGGCACTGACTCACACCCTCGCTC
>NW_010416086.1:8283-30809 GCF_000710305.1 Buceros rhinoceros silvestris | reverse complement strand
CGGGGCGGCTCGGCCTTGGCCGGCAGCGGTGCGGTTCGGCGTGCCGCGGGTGGCTCCGCGTTTGGTGGCAGAGCTGGCAGGACGACTGTTTTCTGAGGAGCCGAGCCCTTTTCTGTGTCCGAATCCTCTGCAAGCGGCTTGTGAGTTTTTTAATCAAAGCGTTCTGACTCACTCGGTAGAGGGATTGCATAAAAATGTTTTAGCTTATGTGCTCACAACTGATTTCTTCGTTTACGTTGTGTATTCCTGAGGATGATTTCTGTGAGTCATGTGGCACAGTTGCTGTCTCTGGTTGGATGGTCTAAGCTTTCCGGGCAGAATAGGGATCGTTCTTCTATTTCTGATTGAACAGAATGTTCTTAATAGTTAATGAATTTATTGTACAAAAATAAAAGAGCTTTTCGATATGCTCCTATACTAGTGGAAATGCTCTTGCGTACACTGGTATACAGAGATTTCGGTAGCAGTGAGTATTCTTCTGAAGAAAAGTTGTTTACTGAATATTCATGAAGAGCTGGAGGAAAAAGAGGTCATGAATATGAACAAGTCTAATTTGGTGGGGGTTCTTTGCAAGGAAAAGGCAGGCATTCTAATTTGCTGTTGTCATGCAACTCTGTTTTTTCCACTTATAATGATGTTCGGCACTTGTGAGGTTTGCCAGAAAGCTGAAACTCCGGTATTTACCTTTTTATTAAAATTGTCGGTGTTTGCCTGCAGAAGGCTAAGCATGTATATAACACTACGCTGTCTTTTCAGGGAAGTGTGCACAATATTGTCCGTAAATCTTCTGTGAGAATGTGTCAGTTATTTAATCAAACAAAAAAAAAAATTGCACAGAATTCCTTTTCGTTTTCGTTTACTTTGCTAATTAAAGATATGAGGAGAAATTTTCATTTGAACTTTATCCCTTTTCCTTTAAAATCAGCTTTCAGCAGGCTCCAGCTGGGGAAAAAAAGAAAAGTTTAGAAGTGCCATTTGGGGTTTTAATTTACGGATAATCAAAGAAAATTACTTTTGATTTTACCCTTACTTTTTTAAAAAAATCTTTTTTCTTTCCTCTAGAAATTACAATACTTTTAATGTTTATAGACTCTATGATTTATGATACTTTTGGAAAACTCAGAACAAAATTTGAAATTCAAATACAGTATGTAGAGGAACAGCGAGAGAAAGGAATGAGTTAAAAATACTCCCCACAATTAGAGAAGGCTTTCCCAGTCAAACTTGGGCTAATGTACTTTGCATGTTTTTACAACTCTCAAATAAAGAAACTTTAAATAATAGGGAAGACATTTAAAATGATAAATACATCACTACTTACATGACTAAGTCCTATTCACTTTCCATGGCTACTGGACGCCCATGTGTGATTTTTAAAATGTCTGCCAATCTGTTTAATTATTTTTAGCAATTAAGGCTGTAATTTGTGGATGTTGCTTCAGCTTCTTGCCATGTTGACTGATGTCTCAATGTGTACAATCTATGTCATGCCATATGTTCCCTGCTAGCTCCTATTAGGCAGAATGATTTTTTTCTTTCTAATCAGGTTTTTGCTGGTACACGTTTCAGGAGAGAACAGAAGATCAAAATGATCTGGGTCTGTTTCCCCACTGCCCTGTTTCTTGTCTCTCTTTCTCCTGAACATGGCAAATGAATATGGATTGCCAGTGAACAGGGAATTCTTGTTTCTGTGTGTTTCTACAATCACTGTCCAAATAAAAATAGTTCAGAAAGTAGTAAGCCACTGAAAGACCAGTCCTGTGTGGATCCTCCAGCTTTGACAGATTACTCCCAAATCACAATCAGAAACCACTGACTTTACTGAGCCCACTGAAGAAATAAGAACATCTTTGGTTTTAATACGCACTTCATGACTAGACTCATATACATTTTTCAGGGTGGAATGCAATGTTTTTTTGCCTGTAAATTAGAAAAAATTGAAGCCACTAGATGTGTACTTACCCACCCACGGAGTTCGCTGGGGGTAAATGTGTGTGCTGGAGCAGAAGCATATTAGGAAGAGAGTGGTTTTAGCAAGTTTGCAATTCTTAGTCCAGGATTCTTTCTGTCAGTGGAGTAAGTTATCTGGTTCCCAATTTTAGCATTAAAAGAATGGGAAAGGGGAATATAAAACCCATCTCAGAGTTTTTGTTTTTATTTTCAGATGAAGGGCTAACTGTATTTTTACAAGCTGATAGTATCTGCTACAGATGGTTGCTAAATTAAATTTACTTGATGGGCTGCTGTTTTTATTTGTGTAATGGTGCTTTTGATCAAGGATACAAAAAGATAATACACATGACAATTTTGATTGGTGAAATATAGGAGGCACTTCCAAATGTTTTTCAAGCACGGTTTGAAAAAGAAAAGAAGCCACAAATGTATTAGCAGCACTAATTAGTACTGGGGAGCTTTGGATTTTCCAGAGTGGAAAATATTTTTATCATTTGTTCAGAAGCTTCAAAGCTTGATTTTAAGTGCTTAACTTATGGTGATAAGAACTGAAAGGTGACAGTGACAAAAAGTAAACAATATTTGCATAGCAAAACCAATTTGACAACTAGAGTCATAAATATTGCAAATGAGGAGGAAAACTAATTTCCTTTTAAAAGCAAGATCTCCTCCAGAATTCAGCTCTTTTTTCTCCCAGTCTTCTGTGAAGGCAATTCTATATTGTCCTTTCCTATGAATATTATTTCATATGAGCATTGTTTGGAAAGCAAGCTTAAGTATTGGACTGTAACACAGTTGGTAACCGATCCACAGTTGGTAATTGTTAGTGCTAGAAAGCTGCTAAGGACAAATACATATTCTCAGTTTCACACTACAAATCTTTTTATCATTAGTCCTTATTTCTTGAGGATATTCTACACCTATTACCTGCAAACCTCCCAGAGACTTTGATGAAAAATCCAGTGCCATGGTACCAAATCTGACTAAAAGATGTACCGCGAAGGCCAAAGAGAGCAACATTTCCATGTTCTAGTAATTACTTTGGCTTGTTGCAGGCAAGATAACCCTGAAGTAGAGGAGTTAGTTCTTCTTAATTCAAGTTACTGTTAATTCAACATCTGTAAGCAGAAAGAAGCTCTATCTGTTTTTCAGAAGTAATTTAAGATCCAAATTTTAGACTTGCAGATATTGCAATTTGAACAATAAGAATTATAATAGAAGAACTATAAATACATATAATATAAACATAAATATTCCAAGGGGTCACACTTTATTTTGATCCAAAACACACTCAAGACATTATACAGGAGCAGTCTAGAAATCCCCAGCCTAACTAGTCTGTCATACAAGGTCATATTTCCAAACCTGTAACTAAGTCTATACTATTAAAGTCATCCTGACTCATGAGTTCGCTTTGAGATAACACTGACATTAATGCATAAAAAAGACTCTTGGAGATAGCTTTGACAAAACATCATAGCTAATAATACGTAAAAGGCCATGGTTGCTTTTCTGCTGCCTCTTGACTAACAGGTATGTTTGATGCCATCTCAGACAGCAACCAGCTATTCTTGATCTGTGGACTAGATTTCACTGGTGTCCTTAGACTAGTGTGAACTATAATGTTCCCATTTCCAACATTGCTCCACTAAATCAGAATTACTTGGGCAGCTATAAAATGAGCCTAACATGTACTCTGCTAATGATTAACTATTAATCAAGTGGATTGTGATAGAGCCTAGGGACAACTGAGATTTGAGCCCCTTATGTAAGGCACTGTGCTGTTCTTCAAGAAAGCTCTAGATGGGGTTTCCCTTTTTAAAAGCAGCTGTGCCATTACCACGTCTGGGGGGGTTCCGCTTTTTACCGTTCTATCCATCCTTGCAACTTCAACACCTTTGGCACTTGAACTGCTAAATTCACGTGTGGCTGTGTCGCTATTTGTTTTCTGAAGCCCTGTAGGAAGGGGGACAGGTCCTGTTACATGATGCATATGACTCCAACCTACCCCAGAAGTATTAAAAAGCAAAATTCTGATCCATTTGAAATTGGGTGTTTTACTGTAGTTTTAAGCAGCCAGCTTCTCCTATGTTACTGAAATTTTACAGAACAGTAAAAAGTTGTAACCTGAATTCTGTTAGATTTACTCCTTTGTGGTGCATTTTAGCAGCTGGTGTCAGTGTTGGCCAGAGGGATGCTTCCACAAAAGATCCCATGCTCAGTACATTTTTGGCACAGTCAGGTGTCCGTCATGAGTCATGAAGGCACCTGCTGTAAGTCAGCCTGTTGCATTGGCATTCTCAGTTGCCTGTGAATTCCAGATCTCACTTTTCTTATGTTATCGGGTTTTTTGGCAGGTAACTATCAACTATCAACAGGTGTGATTATTGGTGATAGGGAGCGTGTAGTGATGATGGTTAAAGGATTTCGCGAAAACCTTAAAGGGACTTTTTTTGAAGAGGGTGGGATATTTTATGTTTAACAGTTGGTTTTGCTTAGAATCAGAGTCTTTCCTCCTGCTGTTACCCTCCCCACCATTCGGAATCTGAAAAATAAGGTGAAAACTGATGGAAGAATACCAACTGATGTTATTTTCATGAAATACTCTATGAACAGTTCCATAATAGAGCAAGTGACAAACAGCCACATTCCAGGTGGCAGGAGGAAAAAAAAAAGATGAATGAGGGAGGAGGTTGCTTCAGAAGGAAATACTAAATGAAGAGGGGAGAGCAGAATAAGAAATCAATAAAGTGTGAAACTTCAGAGGGAACCTGGGAAGCATAGCATGTTGAGAATGGAGAGAAAAAGTTGGAGATGAAATTGAGAGATAATTGAGACAGGTAGTGGTGGAGATTTTTGTGATAATAGTCTAAGAAATTCGACAGAACCTCAGAAAATAATGCGAAGTTAGATGTTCAGAAGTAGAAGAAAATCAGTAACTATACTTCACACAAAGTACTTAAATTGAGTAGAAAACGAAAAAGAACAATGAAAACTCTTGGGAGATGATCTAATCACTGTTTAAATATAATGTATATGTAAAATAGTAATACGTCTAGAAACTAGTTATATATTGGGGGAACTGTCATAATTACTAACCCAAACTAGCACAGCAGACATGAGAAACTCTTAGTTCTTATTCACTTTGGAAATGTTTTTCTTGTAAACAGATCATCCACTGGCATCTAAGCAATCACCTTTCATTGCTTGACACCTATATCCCCAGGGAAGGGTTTGATGAACTTGTAAACAAGCGCTGTGCTTTGAAGCTGAGATGAGCATGAGGGTAGACAGCAGACATCACATATGTGCACCGACTGTAAGAGTTCATAGTAGGACTCCTGTCCAAAAATATGAGTGACTGCAAGGATGCGCCACTTGTACTTTTGCTTTCAACAGCATCAACTTTTTTTTTTAATTTTTTTTTTTAAAAAAACAAATCAAAACCAAACAAAACAATCACAAATTGTACATTGTGAAGCTGGTCAAACTCTAGTTTATCTCCTTTTCTTAGAGAGGTGCCAGGTGCACCTACATACTGTCCCTTCAAAAAGGTGGATCAGTTGACTGAACCCCAGCAGTGCCTGAAGTATACCTGAGCACACAGAGTATGACCAGTGCTTTTCTAAGCATCCCTGGGGCCATGTGAAGAAAAGCTATGACAGACACTTACAAAACCTCATTGTGGATTCCTTAGCCGAAAAAGAGAAGGTGTAAGAATTTATTTCTCAAGCATGGGATGTAAATACAAATTTGCTGGATCTTTCCATCAAAAAGTCCCAGGATCTGAACTCCCCTGTGAATGTGTGGGTTCGTTCTCATTATGTGAATCAGTAGGTAATCATATGGGGAGAGAGAAAAGCTAGTCCACATGCTTTGGTGGCTTCGGTTCCTGAAGTCCCAAATGCATTATTTGCATGAGTTACGAAATTTTCAGGGCTTTATGAAGCTCGTGCCAGGGTTTGTTGTTCTGAAATAGTACTGAAGTGTAATGAGAATAGATTTCTTGGTAAAGTTTCTGATGCTCTCCATGATTCTCATAGCTTCCCTCACGGGTTTTGTTCTTGCTTTAAGTTATGGCTGAAATTACTAAGATAAAAGACAGAAGATAATTTTGAAAAGTTAATTGAAGTTTAATGGAGCTCAGAAGTTTCAAGTTAAGCTGAAATTATATGCAGAATTTTTGGTTACTTTTTATTTGCTTTTGAATTGCTTATCATTCAGGAGCGATGAACAACTGAGCAAATTTGGGTAACACCTTTTGCAGATACAATAAGCAGAGGCATCTTTAACTTTAAAAAAATATGCTTGTCTTAGCTTTCCCTTTCTTCTCATTCTAAACTTAGTTACCAGAGACTGTATGTCCACACTGTGTGATAAGACTGAGTTTCTAGGAGTGAGAATGAGAGAGAACATCACTCTGCGCTCTCACTTCGCGGTAGTTGGTACTTTCTAAGTTTTCATCTGCCACCAAATACTAAGAGGTATCTTCCAAAAATGAGAATACTTGCTTCCATGGTTAAAAGACACAACTGAGGAAATCTTTACATACATACAGAGAATCTTTTAAAGATATTGTTGTTTTTGAAGGTGTCCAAGACCTTGCTAATAACAACTTTGTCAGTCTTTCTAATAGTAGACAAGATGTGAAGTACTGAGGTAAATATATGCATTGGTTTGAGAATGGTAAGTAAAAAGGAAACAAAGAAACAAGAAACCAAGTTGTAGCATTTCACAAGTAGCTTTCTTTGGTTCATGTGCTTTCATAACTCATTTAGTTTATAAAAGTGCTCCATCTTATCTCCACACTTTTATCTCTGCAAAACTCCTCTGGAAATTTGAGCACAAATGTATACTACTGGAGTAAACTTCTCTGACTCAACTGGGATGAAATCCAGTCAGTTTTCTCAGAATTGCTTAGGGATGAAATCAGGGAGGCCTTTGAAAGATGTCCACAGCCAATACCCCATATGATTCTTTCATCACATTGCACAAGAAGCAGTTTCAACCAAAACACTTGATGGTTTGGGGTTTTTTTTCTCTCAATGGAGAACTTGGAAATTTGTTGCTTTCAATTCTGACTTTGATTGAAGTCAGACTTTGAAATCTCCAGAGAAGTACTATAAGATGAAAAGAAACTTGAAGGAACTGGAAACATTTCCTGGATCATTGAGCCATTACCCTGGCTTCTCAGGCTGTACATCTGATAAACCTATGTGAAATAAAATTTTCATCCTTCACACAGCTCTGCGTGGGAGCAGTTCTGGGTTCTGACTGACTTCTAATAAAATGTGGTCAGGAATTGCAAGAGAGTGATTAATACTTCGGGGTCCTGCTTGATACCAAAAAGACTCTAAACTACAAGGAAAACATAAAAATGAATGAGTAAAAAGGTGAATAGGATAGTATCATAGTGAACTGTCACCTTTATGCTGTTAGTTAGGATGAGACATTGGTAGTCTGCTGCTTCTGATGCTGAGAATATTCTGAATGGTAACGGTTTTGGTCCCCGAGGGACAGAGTAGAGCAGCTGAGACAACATTTAATCCAGCAGATGAAGGTACAGTAAATGCCACAGGCAGTGTTCAATTTTGTGTGTTAGCAGCAAGGGATAGACATTTAAAAAGTGGAGAAATGGCAACCTTGTGTGATGGGATGTGATGGGAAAACATGGCATTTGTCCTGAGTTGGCCTCTTATGCAATTAACTATGCTTTCTTTTGCTACTTCCTTGTGATGGAAAAAATTTAACTGATGGTACAAGCATGTTTCTACAAAACAAAATTAGAAGGGGACTTTATGACACTTAAAAAGTTATACTAAATACATCTATGGTGACTAGACAGAAGACCATGCTTAGTGCTGAGGCCCTAAAGGACATTCCTTCTAAGCCAGAAGGAGGGTTGCAGAGTGAAGCAACAAGAATGTGTATCGGTCTTTCACAGTACATTATCAAAACTATCAGAAAAAAGCTTATGGGATAAGATCTCCAGCTGCAATGTAGCAGAAAACACTGGGATTTTAGTTCTGGTTTGTTTTCTTTAGTCCTCTGTTAGCTTTAGGGGCTTAAAACACTTCAAATCTCATAGTGTTTATCACGAGAAGGAATCAAATTGGAATTATTTCAACTGTACATTCCCTGAAGAAAAGACTAAGCCTTCTTATTCCTTCCATTAAATACGTATGCATACAGCACACTTACCGAAATCCGTGTTCTGTGATCTATGCTAGTTGCTGTATTGTGTGCAGAATCAGTAAAGCACGCAAACTAATTAGCCTTGCAAAGGCAAAATTTCTTTACATCTAGCTCCACATTAGTGTACCTATATGCAGCTGCTCTATACTGTGCAAGCTTACTGAGCTGGGTTGCTGCCACATTGAGGATGTCTGCAGTGGATATGTCTTGTGCTGCACAGTGTTATTAATTGATTGTTACTAAGAATCTTGAAAGAAATTCTGGTCAAATGAAAACAATAGAAAATAATGTCATTAACAAAAATAATGATCGTCATATATAGCCAAAATATTTTTTCTTGTCTGGATCAATTGCCAAAAAATCCCACGTTCTTGGAAACAGCATGCGACATCAGCTTCCCTGAATAATGTTTTTAAAATTCTGATTGCTTTCCCAAGTTGCTTAGTTCTGAACCTGGGGGCAGATTCCAGTTCCTGCATCCAGATTTGTCCTGCATCAACAACCCAGCCCCATAGGGAAGCCGCCACACAGGCCAGAAGGAAGTACAGTGACTTTCCAGACAGGAACAGTCAGGGACCAGAATACATCTTGGGTGTGCTGCCATATTTACTTCATCATCAGTCATGTCAACAGCACTGTAGGCCAGCCCCATCCACTGCCTGAAAGGACAGCATCTAAACCTACTGCTTTCTTTTGGTGGGGAGTATTAGCTTGGATAATGCCCTAGGAGAGAAAACTGAACTGAAATAAAATAAATCACGTATTCGTTGTCAAATGAAGGACACCAGGGTGTCATATAGGGAGCAGCAATCACCATAGACAGAGGCTGTCGTGACTGCAGTGATTTAAGAGAGTTAGTCCTCAGATATGATAATTTATTAATGTTTTCTGCTAATGAACAAGGTTTTTCATTACTTTTCATGAAACTCTTGTTTTTTGTTGATTGGCTGCATGACACGTTTTTTTAAAAGACATTGCCTGTTTTTTTTGACTTTAAAGTATTTACTGAAAGTAACTTGCTAAAATCAAAGCCAAAACAGGGAAATAAAAAAGCACAGCCAATGATAACTTGTATCAGTCTTTCTTCATACAAACTGAAATTGAAATTTCACTTTATCCCACAAGTAAATGAGTCTGGATACTCTTACCACTAAACTCAATTTTTATGCAGCAGAAAACTAGCAATTGAAATGTCAAAAGTACACATATTTGGCACGCTTTTCAATACAAGTGCAACTGGGTAATTACTGGTCGCAATTTAAAGGAAAAAACTCAACAAATTATTTTGTTTACCTCTGACTTCATTTTGCCTTGCCTATAGTCAAGCGGCACACTGTGAAATAGAAGGACACTGTCAACAAGGGATGCAAGTCAGGGATGAGGAAGCTACTACTATGAATGTCAAATATAGTGGTCTGAAAGATGCACCAGGTTTCTGTATGGGGAGATGTTAAATCCCCTTACAAAATTGGGGGGTAAAAAAGTTTTCAGTGCAAAAGCTCAGAATTGTGCTTATTTTTTCTAACTTTATTTGTTGGTGTAATATGAGTCATTGCCTCTATCTGCAGAACGTGTCTTGCTTTTATTCTCAAACCACAAGAGCTACAGTGGTACCTGAACTCTACACTTTCAAACTTCTTATCCATTCATTTCGTGCAGTTGTAAAGTCTAGTTTTCTTCCTTTCATACACAGTCTAGTGATTATATGCTTAACATCTAAACAGAATCTACAGAATATTACCTCTGTTGATTATATTATTTGATTTTAAGTTAGTTTAAAGCATTGGAAAGATGGCAGATGTCAATTAATTTAAAAGTAAGTTAAGTTTAGTTATGTTTCCTATGACATAAAATACCTCTCCTATAACATAAACCACCTTTTGTTAGGGCAATGAAAAGATCCACTTAATTTTAGTCTCTGTCGCTAAAGAACTGCCTTATGTGGAAAACCTGCCTAGCTGTTAGAAAAAAAATCTGCTAGGCAGGATTTTCAGGTGGTTTTTAAAAATTTTTTATTTAGCTTGAAAACATGTAGAGCCAAATCCTGTTTTTTTTCCTACTTCTTTGTTTTCCTGTGCATTTAAGAGATGATAATAATAATTATAAATGTTTTTTAGAAGTTGACATGGGTTACATGTTCAAATTAGAGGAAGCATATTTTTAACTAGAAAGCAAGTTTGGAGATTTTAATTGTGTAATAATTCTGATTCATTCAGCTAATATAAATAATTTCAGTTTCACTGTTTAGTTTTGCTTAATGGATTTGTAACAGTAATGATGATTCAGTAATACGACTACTGATGATGCAGACCTTAATCTTGACCCATCGCTGAAAAAACTATATACCCAAAGAATTTTCGAGTAATACCCATATGGGATTAAACATGACGGCGTTTGGCACGTGATATCCAAGCAACAACTCCGCAATGGTTTATTTTACTTTCCACTTTTGCATTGCATTGTGAATCAATTCCCTTTGCTCATTTGTACCGGTTTTGGTTGTATTATGCACTTCTCCATAGTTGTGCTTCATTTTAGCCTTTAGGTGGCAGCATTTGAGAAGAGTTGTAGCTGTGGGATTGCCGCCATCAAGAATTACAGCTAGATGAGACAAGTAGGTACTCTGCTCAGTATGCAAGTCACAGCAAGGTTTGTTCAGAAGCACCCAAAATGTAGAAAATATAGGTATACATGACCTACATTCTTAACATTTGTGCCTCATTTATGCCTTTTTACGTAGAAAGATGAGCAAATCTACGCATGATATGTATGAGCATTGTTTTTGAAAATGCTTTGAATCAAAATGGAAACAGTTGTTCCAATTTACTGAATGTGAAGCCCTTTATTCTGTTTCTACATTCTTTTTTCTTTTTTTTACTTTTTTTTTTCTTCCTAAAAAGCAGCTTCTATTGGAAGGGATAAGGAAAGGGATAAGAAATAAAGGATCTTGAATTTTATTGGCTTGTTATCCCTCTTTTCAGATATGTTTCAGTCACTTTAATCCAGATCATCTGAATATGATTTTATTGACAGGAGTGTTTTAAACCACAAAACTTCTCTCTGCTTGAATTCATTGAAAAACAAAAGAACAGTGTATATCTGATGTCGGATTTTGTATTCCATAGTTCTGCAAGGTTTATTTTCTATTTCTCATATGTATTGTATTTCATTACACTAGATAATCCAAAAAGATACATCCTGGGCTTTATGTAGATTGGGATGTCCGTGTGTGGTGGACACATGTGGTAGGATGGACAGAGTGAACATCAGTACTGCTACGTTTCATGCTACAGATACACTTCACAATAAATAACAGAGTCATTTTGTGTTCATACATTAGTATGGACTCCTGGTCCAGTATTTACACTGCTTCCTAATATGTACCCTGAGTCTGACTTCTAAGCTTAAATACATTAAATTGCTTCTTGTTCAATACTTGGTAAACATGGAGTTAACCGATCACTGTCCTCTTTATACAAAGTCTGTATACTTTCCAGGGCAACTGAGCTAAACTAAACAAATCTGGCTCTTTTTTTGTAAGTTGTATTAATTCAAAGAACACATGATCACAACACAATCATGCAGTATTCAAATTAATCACGTTTGCAAATAATCCTGCAAATGCCAAAAGCCAGAAACCCGACTAAATACTTGCATGATGCAAAAATAGCATTAAAAGCTTTTATTCTGAAAGTTACTTAACACTCTGTTTTCTTTTATCTTGTGGGAGATCCAAGGACTCTACCTCATAATTCGTTTTAATAAATTGTGAAGCTAAATGCGTCTATGCTAGAATTTGCTGACTGAACTACACAATTAAAAAAAAATTCTAATTAGCTTTTGAGGATCAGCTTCACAATGTGTAGAAGGACACCACTGGCCAAACCCTGGAACCTTGCTGAAGAGAACTACATAGCTATTCCACACAGGGTCAGGAGAAGAGGAGAGTCAGGTCAGTCTGTTTAAAAAAAAAGAAAAAAAAATCCAACCTGATAATTTGAGGTAGCATTGTTTCAGTCTATTCTATTGATATACTTTGACTCAAAAAAGCTGGAAATAGACTTTCTTTCTTCATGGTCTTTGCCTTACTAATATTTTTTATCTTCGTGGCCGTGTTCCTTTGGGTCATGTTGAAAGGCTATCACTGACTGATGAGCTCCTTTGTTTGGACCTCAGAAGAGAAATTTTGTCACCATCACAAAATGGCATGGTTGATACACTCAAGTTTTGAGCTTTTTCCTTTCTTCTAACACCTATTTCCCATTTTACTTGTGAACCTGCTACTGCAGAAAGGGAATTTTAAAGATGAGCATTCAGCTTAGTGTTCTCTTGAGATCACATCAGCATCCTGCAGAAGTTTCATTGCAACAAAACCAGAGGTTGCATGGGAAAAGAAAGTAAATCAGTAGACATGTTGCCCATTAGTTGTTGGATATCTGTACCTATTACTGCTTTGCAAGTTCCAGAAAATTAAAGTCTGTCATTCAGATGTCCATTAATTATACATCCAAAAGAGGAGAAAATTAGAAGAAAAAAACCTAATGTCTACTTGGGAGAAGTAAGAACTGCTTGCAGTGACATGGGGAGACAGATTTTAGACTTGTCTGTGGGAACGCAGTAGAAAATTCAGAATCAGCTGAAGGTGTGACCCCCAAATAAACTACTTATTCTACTTTGTGGAAAAGATCTCATTCAGAGTTAGTGGCTTTAAAGATTTTTAGCTTAATTTACTAAGCAAGCTAAAATGAATTAGGGCCACTTTAATCCTGCGTGAATAATTTAGTCCACCAATTTAAGTGCTTTGGTAGTTATTCATGAGCTATCCCAAGCCTAGCATCTAGACTGTATAATGGCCAGTGGCTTTAGGTAGCAAGAGAGACAGTGTACATGTCCCTTTCATTTACATGTGCAACCACAGAAATGAAGTTGAAATGTTATCTCTTCTGAAGTGTTTTCACCAGTGATTAATATATGATATCCCAGATATGTACTTAACTAAGTCTATCACGCATTGAGAAACTTGCTACACACGAATGAATAATTAATACAGGTTTAAAAGCCAACATTTTATGCCTGTAAATAATAGTACTTCACATTCTCTCTAATCTCATACTCAATATCAGCATATATTATTACCTCAAGAGAACACGTAATTATATATTTAGCAGAAAGCTGGGTTGATAAGTCAAATGGAATTATGAGAGGGAGTAGTGAGACAAGGAGGATCAGAGTTGCATACATATTGGAATGACAGTATACAACCTTTTTACCCAGTTGGACACACTGAGATGCACGTATAAGTATATTAATATGCATATTAGATGTTGTCCCTTTAATTTAGGTGATAGCCGTTCAGAGAATGAGATTGACAGTGATGACTTCATTGTCATGTAGAATATGCAGTATCTCGACTTCTCTGGCAATTTTAAAGACAGTAATGTAAAGATGGGTCACTCTCCTGTGCAGTAGTAAAGGTTTCTAAGGAATTTAGCTGCAGTATCTGCATTTCTCTTGCTTACCTGCATATTTATAACACTGTCAATCAGGCCTGGCGTCACTGGAACAAACATGATTATATTGGCAAATATGATATAGGGCCATGCATACAGGCTAAGAAAATGTTGATGTGGTTATTAGTATATCTTAGTTTTTATTCTATTTATAGAAAGTATCCTAGGATCTGTTTGTTCAAAGTATAGAATTATTCAAAAGGTTTAAGGAATCTTACCTGAAAATGTATGTGTCTGTAGGAAAACATCTGCCCGTGAGATCAAGTTTGAGGGAATAGTTTTGTAAATAAAGCCATGATTCAGCTGTAGAAGTCTTAACTATGTTTCTACTGTGATTTTGGTAGAAGATACAGTAGTGTGAGAGACATTTCCAGTCTGTGAAGAAAAAAATCTCTAATATTTTTTCAAGGCAACTGAAAGTTTTTGCTCATCACCTACACAACTGCTGTGTTGTAGGTTTTTTAATCTGTCAGCTCTGGTGCACAATGTACATTTTGAACAGTCTTAAATAATTAGTGTACTTAATGATCCACAATATCTTGTGGAGCTTGTTTGTAATAAGATGCCTTTGTGTTACAGGAAATGCTCCTGAAAGAACAAAAACTCTGATCTCAAAATTTCTTCCAAATACATTGTAATGTTACATGCATTTTAATTGAAATGATATTTCTAATTCTTAAAAATTGAAATCTTGATTCTAATATTCTTACAGAAAAATGATCCTTTGGAAAGAGAGTTTTAAATTTATTTCTAGATATCATGTTAGGCATACTTCCCTGTAATACTAAAATAAACTGTGATTGTGGAAGAAACATAATGGGTAAGACAAGATAGATAAAATTTCTCATAGATATGCTCTATTTTTATAAAACAGGAACAAAGCACATGTAACCTGTAGTTATAAAAACTGTTTATATGCTTCCCAAATATGGTTTTGTGTGAAAGAGTGACATGAGGTAAAGCGATTGTATGTAGGAGGTCATGAAGAAAAAACCCGAAGAATACAAAATATCGTGGTTTTTTTGCTCCGATGAGATTGCTTCTTTTTCTTTTAGTCGTCTCAGTATAATCGTCTTGACTAAGGCAGTCTGAGACCAGGCAACACAAAAGAAAGGCTAAAGAGCTATGGAGCTGTCAACATTACATTCCAGCCAGCTGCATTTGTTTTAAATGGCCTATGTGGGGAAAGATCAGCGCAAATATAACACGGACTGATTTGCATTTCTTTCAGTGTTTCAGAATGATCCTAGTTGTCCAGCCTTTTCAGTTCCTTGTTTGCTTCATGAGAATTTCCCTGTTCTCCATTTTTGATAGATCTTTTTGTTGGTTGGTTTTTTTTTTCCTGTTTACATGAAGTGTTTAGGAGGTTGTATTTTGGAGTTACAGGAGAGCGGAGAAGATACTTCTTTCCTCTTCTGGACACAATTCTACATAGTAGTAGAACAGGAAATAGTTTACAAATTCAATTCTTTCCATCTGAGGTGTGCTTATATCTCACAACTTTACTGGTGACTGTCAATGTATGTGCTTCAGTATGAGTATGTTTTTAGTTGCTGAGCAGCTGAAGGTAAAGTTACGTCTGTCTAACTTTTCTGTACTGACTGGTTTTCTATTTCTGCCTCTTCTTAATGTACATTACTGTGTTGAAGGTGCAGTATATCACTTCTATATCATATGAAGGAATTACCTGGACGAACTAAGCAGGACTGTTTAGTATTCATTAAAATAAAGTAATAATAAAAAAAAAACCAAACCAAATTGATTTCAGAAGGAAAGAAAAAATCCCCCGAATGTGTGCTATAGATACAGGATGTGTTGGTATGGGTAGAAACCTAGGGCTATTTAAAATATATAAATATATGTTTTAGAAAGTTTGCAAGAACAATTTCCTGTGCCTGAGGTCTATGGGTTGTGTGCTTTCCTTTACTTTTCTGAAGCCTAATGAACTTAGGTGAGCAAGCAACTGTCAGCTGCTTTCCCTGCTAGGAGGATACAGAAAGCCTTTGAGGAAATGGAACTGGCAGAACAAGATTGAATTTCGCCTTAATGTCTAATGAGGATGTGTCTTAATTCTTATTTATAGATTGCTAGATGAGAAATACTTATGATTATAAAATATATTGAAAAGGCTGCCGTTGTTAGTACAACATTTATAGAGTAAGTAGAAACTTGGAACTGAACCATATTTCACGAGTTCTTGATTCTAGCTTGGGAATCTTTAATTATATGTGCATATTCAGTAAAAATGATAATTTTCATACCTTCCTTGCCCCTTTTATTGATGCTGAACATTTCCTTTCATTCTCCTGTTACGTGGTCTTAAGTAGTTAGTAAATATATGTTTGAATATTAGTATATTTGTGTATTAGTAAATATACATTTGTAAATGTACAGTAATGTTTCCTGTTCTTGTCCAGTAGACTGTGCATTCTGGCTAGTTAATTTCTTGCGTTTTGGCTGTGATCTTCTAAAGTAATACAATAGTTCATACTGTTTAACATTGCTAACTTAAGTGGTTGAATTTTGCATCATCATCCCGACCTAAAGTAATTTTACTATTTTTCACATGAATATTCAATTTCAGTAAAAACCCCATAATTTCCATCTAGTTCTTTATTTCAGTCCTGACTTATACTTTAGCAAATATACTTGCTCCCAATCTAAAAGACCTTAATTTAAAAATTTTTTTTTAGATATATATTTCAAAGCAGAATGCAGAATATGTAAATAATCAAATATTACAACCTTGGTATCTGCATACATATTAGAACATCTGGAACAGTTTTGATCAAAAATAGAATTTTGTATTTCTTTTTTTTCTTCGAATTTTTCATACATTACCAGCCAAGTTTTGATAAGCCAAAGTGTCTATCTGGACCTGTTAAGGAGCTTTGTGTTTGTGAAATACTGTATACATTTCCCAAGAAAATTGTAGAAATAAATATTTTACTCTAGAGTTTCTAATAGTACTCCCTATACAGGAATGCAACTAATGTCATTCAACAGACAGAATACGAGATGTAAACATTTTCCTTTCACTGTGGACTATCTTCAGTTATTTTTCATGTTGCTCGTAAAGAGAAGTATGTAAATCTAAATGAAAAGATACATCAAAGCTAAATGAAATACAACTTGACCTACCAGCAGATGTTAAAGTAGTGTGATTAACAGTGGGTTCCCCCAGTGTTTGTTACCAAGTCCAAGTCTTTTAAGTATTTCATAAAGAATAAATATAAAGCCACAGATGACCAAAACAATTCTTAGAGTGGTGAGTAAATCTAAGGATGGGGCAATCCTGCTGGATGACTTCAGTATTTTGGTGTGCTATACTTCAATAATAAAGAGTAAAAATCTACAGACCCTGCTTGTAGTTGTGCTCTCAGGATTTAGAAAGATTAATAAATTAATGAAGTAGATTAATAGATTTAGAGAGATTAACATGAAGACAGCGTGATACTAGTACATAAAGGGGGAAAACAGACTTTAGATGTACAAATAGCAGGTTTGGGGGCAGACAGAAAGTCAGATCTGGAGGATATGAAGTGTTTCTGTGGCCATGTGTAGTACTGTGGAACACTGTGCAGCTCAGAAGTTCTTATGTGCCAAAGAAACCTCAAGAGAGGAGTAAGAGAAAAGCCTCTGAAATTCAGTGCTTTTAGAAGTCAGTAACAATAAAAAGGAAACAAGTATAAAAGGTTGGGAAAGTAAAGTTGGAGAATTAAAGTATAAAACTGTGGTCCTCCACATCACAGTAATCTATGTAGCCTGAGTTGGCTGGGCAATAATCTTTCAGTGGAAGAGTCACATGAACATGTACACTGCATTTATCACAAGGAAAGATTTCTAAATGACACTAATGAATCTCAAGCACTACCACTGGGATAATTTTCTTCTAAAAGAAAGAATAATAATTCTGTAAGTAGAAGAAAACAGGCCTCTTCTTGTTCTTAAGAAAAAAAAACCCAACGCTCCACCTCTATTTTAAAAAAATGTGTCTTTTTCCGAGGTCCATCTTCTATGTCAGATGGCATATTTCGAAACCAAGATTCCTTAATGTTTGTTGACTTAAAGCAAACAGCATGGAGCAGCTTTATATTTTGCCCTTTCCAATACCATAGCAGATGTAAGAATCACTGGAGAAGGAACTATTTATTGTTCTGGTGCAGATGCTGTTCAGGCACCTTTGACAGCCAAACTAACTGACTCAAGAGAGTGAGCATGTTGCTCCTATTTTCACAATCAGATCTGCCTCCATAACTTTAGTCATCTTTATACAAATGAGATTGTACTTATTCATAAGGGAAATAGAGCTCTCATCCAGAGCTTGAGTAGTCTTGATGTCTCTAAGTGAAGACAAAAAGATTCACCGAACTCTTTATAAGCAGACCTGTTCACAATTTGCAGACTCTGGCTGAAGAAGTAGTCCTCTTATGGTTTTACAGTGGCATGTACAGATCTCCAGAACCTTACTGTGCTACAATTGATCAGACTTTGAATAAAATATCTACCACTGGGTCTCTTACTAGCACCCCACGAGCCTCATCTGTCGCTGGTTATTTATATCAAAGTGACCTTAGAGTGATGTACAAGCAAAAGACGCTTAGGGGACTTTACGTTGGTGATCAAGGAAAATGTCCTGCCAGGCTGTCAGTGGTCTGCGGACAAGCTGCTTGAGGGCAGGTTGGCGCTCAGCCATTAGGCTCCCCAGTCACAGCACTGCAGTGAGTCCCGTGGCATGGCAGGATCACAAGTCAGCTCCCTGCTAAAGGAAGCAGAAGCAGTGGAGACAAACACGCACTATTCACCCTTTCCATTATAAAACCATTCCAAAAAACAATATTCAAAGAAATCCCACTGGAAGGATTATGAAGATGCAGAACTCCTTGTTAGGAGCAACAACCGGATTGTTGTTCTGCGCTGGACCATGTCAGAAAAAATATGCCGTGTTTAATTTGAGGGCTTTTATCCTTAATTAACGTATTGAATGATCACACTTTATAGTCTAATAGCTCTGCTTTCATGTGGGATCAAAATGCAGCTAATATGTCTGCTTTTAGTTCATTGCAGTGCTTCTGAACAGTAGCAGAATATTTATGAACTCCTACAAACCCTACCCTCAGCTGTAACTCTTTTTTCCTAATGAAAACTGCAGCTGACAAGCAGCATCATCAATAGGTTGGACATGATAAAAATTCACAACCACCAAGCAGTATGCCAAGTCTGAAGCAGAGTAAGATGACTGGGATTAGGTACTCACTTTCCTGGTGGCTCAGTTTATTCCTCCTTAGCCCATGCAGAAAATATCAGCAGTTTTTCCATCAGTATGTAAGTATATGGAATAGGAAACATAAAAAAATACACGGGTCTCAGTGATTCTTAACTACTATTTCTTCCCTGTTAAAAATTTAGTAATGTTCGTTTCTTAACAACCTTTTGGGGTGGAATGGACAGGGTTTGGAGTTGATTATCATTTGGTTATTACTTTTAACATTTTATCCCTATGCTCAGTGCAATTATGATTCTGGATTACATCCCATGTAATTACGTGTCTTTTATTTCTTTTTCACTAGGTAAAGTTGCTATTATTTTTATTATGAAGAAGCCTAATGTAGGAAGTAATAATTTGCTTTTTATGTAAATCCTAGTGCACTTGAGTAGATCTAATAAAGTTTTTTTAATTTCTATTTTACCAAATTCATTCAATGAAACCGTTTCTGAAATACCTGATTTTTTGGTTCTTGAAGCAGACAAAAATTATTTGGGGCTGAATTAAATGTGCAACTCAGAAAGGGGTTTTGTTTTATGTTCAGTGAGGGTTTTTAAATTAGAATTAAAATTCAAATTGTAGCTGTAATACCAAAAAAAAAAAGCTATTTCAGCTTTTAAAAAATGTTATTCTTCTGGCTTTCTGTGTTCTTCTCTTTTGTCTAAAACTCTTAGCTTAGTTCAGATGAAGCAAAGTAACTAGCCTTGAAACAGCTTTTTTATGAAATGAGATCTTTATGTGAAAAATAGCACATACTGCCCACAGTGTTAGTACAGCCAGTCCTGAATTAGGGTTAATGTTTACCCATTCATTTATTCGATATTCTTACAGTGAACCCGTAGAAATACCTGCAATTTTTTGTGACCTTTTTCTTCTCATAGAAGTTACTTAGCTTAGAGGTAGTAGTAAATAGTGCTGTAAATAAAATTAAATAAATATGTGTATAAAACATACTGAAATTTTACTTAAGCAGAGCACTTTAAAAACAGTACCTCAGGTTATATACTCTGAGGATGCTCTGAATTAATTTCAGTGAAATTAACTGATGAATGAAAACGTAAGCCCTGAAACTGAAGCCCTGTGATAAAGTTATCTTTTGTTTCCCTCAACCCTACAGAGTCCTCCGGCAGTGAGCAGAGCCAGACTGACTCTGGTCAGACATGTATGCCTATGTGGTTTCTTTCCTTTGGAAAAGATGTTTTCCTTTTTTGATACTTCTTTTTTTTCATTCTTTTGCTTGGCTGACATTCTTCTTTAGATATTATTTAGTTAAAAATCATAGGACTCTTGCTTTTCCTGATGCCCGGAAGCCTGCAGCAGTTTCCTTTCTGCTACTCCAAATTCTGTGTCCTACAAATAACTATGTAAATTTTCCAAGACATGTGAGATGATTTAGTCCTTGCACAGGGCATGAAAGTAACCAAAAAGAACTCCCTCCAAATAATCTACAACTTGAAGTAGTGATATATACTCAGGCTCTTTACAACTTGCCCAGAAACTCTCCCCAGAAAGGAGCTAGAAAATCATAACCTGTTATTCTAGGTCTGTCAGTCCTATGTGTTGCTCACAACCACAGGAATTAATCCAACTAGAGCCAATTCTGCTCACATAGCAGTTATGCACATATTTAATTCCATTATCTCATGACTCTTGATATACACTGGTGGACGTGAAAGTATTGTCATTTGTCATTATGTAACTCCAGTGTTCAGTGTTAAAACCACAACATAACGCAAAATGACACTTGCCTATTCTTTTCAAAGTGGGAAAGAATAATTGAAATGTGCCACATAAAGTGATCAAAATTATATATAAATGCCAACAGTGATTACCAATATAGGGGGTTGCATATTAGCATTAATGACTTATTTTTGGACAGAATCTGTAACATAAAAAATTGCTTTTCATATCTTTTGGGAAATAGTAATGATTTTTAAAAATACAGATTTCACAGAAATAAGAAATGGGAACATCTGTTCTATGACCTAAACTCTATACATGTGCTGCCATGTGGCACCAAGCCCTTTTCCCAGAGAAGGGTCTTGTGCACCCAGACTATCCTTCTGAGATGTTTTACATATGTTAGCACGTGGGCATTTGTATAACTATGTCTTGCATCAATGGGTTCTGCAGTTATCCAGGGAAATAAACTGCACTGACTGCAGCTATAACTACCTCAGGGCTCCAGAGTCAGTTCTGGCACAGAGCACTCCAGTTCAGTCAGGCTTTGCAGATCCATTGCTGCATCATTTTAAAACCCTCAGTAAAAGTAATGGAATGGAAGGATTCCTTGAATATATTTTAGTGGAGTTTGTTACTTACATATCAAGCAAATAATGATTTAAAAAACAATTAACAACCAACCAGAATTGTATTCTCATTTGCCTAAAGTTGTTTCTAAAATTGTAGGATTTTTGCTTTTAGAAGTATTTATTTACTCTGAGTTGTGAATGAATACCAAGCTGAAGTAGCCTTTTTGAAGTAACCTTTTATTTTTTAATAGAAAAGATCAAACATAAATATAGCCTCGAAAATGTAGAAGTTATTACACATCATCACTACAGAATGAGTAGTCTCTATATTAGATCGAAAGCTGGGATTCTTTTTCTGTGGTCTTCTAAGAACTGGTACCTCATGAGCTTCAACATTAACTTTTCAGGCTGCTTAACATACTCTTGATGACTAGATTGAAGCGAAAAATACATGTTATATAATTTTGTCATCAACATAGTGGTATTTTTCTGAATTTTTTGAACTTAGAATTTCTTCTGCCTTATTTCTTTTTGAAGTTTAAGTGTTAACCACTTAACTGAATGTGAAATATGCCTAATCTGTTCATTGTGGTAGAGGTGTTGGAGCCATGGTAGTCTAAGTACATAAGCAAGGCAAGTTTTTCAAGTGGCAGTAATGAAACGCCTAGGAGCTTTGAAATTTGATGCTTCTACTTCAGAGTGGGAAGCTCGTGTGATCAAAATCTGCTTTCCTCACCCCCACCCGCCCAATACTTTAGTTGTTCTGAAAAAATTGCATTATTTCCAACCACAAACACTTCCTCCATTCCTCAATATTCACTGTTTTTTATTTTCAGCTTACAATGCATGTTGGCTAGCTCTGACTAGCCATAGTGCTTTTATACCTCTGATTCTGATTCCTGACTGGACAATCAGAATATATACTGTTAAGTCTCTAGTGAGCATAATTTAAATTAGTGATTCAGAATTTGCTTACCGTAAATATATCATTATACGAGCTTACGGTACACTGTATTGTTTGAGAACACTTCTTTCAGGTAACTAAATCATTAGAATATTTTCAGAAAGCCTACACACGAGAGGCAAAAACATCATTTGAAGCTTTGAAAATATCCTTGTATAAAATAGATTTTTGTAGCTATTTTACTGAGCTCCTTAGCAAACCCATTCCTTTGCAGCCCTTTCTAGACAGCAGCGTAGAGGCAATGATACTAGTTTATCTATGTCCATAAGCACTAGGTCATCCTGAGAATGCATTTACATAAGTGACAGTCAGAGTTTGCAGCTTAATCAGTATCACAAACTCTCGACTTCTAACTCCAGAACTAAACATCAGGAAGAAATTCCTGC
>NW_010416086.1:0-8209 GCF_000710305.1 Buceros rhinoceros silvestris | reverse complement strand
TGGCAATCTCCAGATGTTCTTATATGTTGACTGTTGGCCTAATTTCTTCAGATGATGGTCCATGATGAGCTAAGACAGATTTTAGGTAACCACACATCGCATATTGTGCTGACAAGTTGAAATGAGTTACATGAGGTCTCTGGTGCAGCCGTCGGGGAATAGATGGTTTTTAGTGATCCTTGCCGTTGACACCTGTAGGGGAAGCAGCCACAATTCTTCATGGAGTGCACTTAGGTTCTGGAGGCCAAAAGGTATAGATCATTGCAGTAATATCTGTAGGAGATACATGAGAAGTGATTCAAGTGTCTGACATTCTGTAATGATGTAGGAACAATGAGGATACTAAAATCAGTTACTTTGATGCTTATGTATGAAAGACATGCCCTTCCACCTCTGAGGATGCTACCACTTCAGAGTGTCACCCTCATAATTCTCCCTAATATGAATAACAATGTCATGTTGTCTAGATTGTGTTTTATATTGTTTTCTGATTTGATCAGAGGACTGGATCAGGAGACACTTTTCCATGACTCAGTAGAAATCTGTCACAGCTACAGAATGGCAATTTAAAAAGTTTAAAAAAATATGTCAACTGAAAAAAGCTACAAGTATACTGGTGGCTCGCAGAGTAGTCTGTGTATTTTGTAGACCTGTACAGCATCATTATCATAGACTCACTAATTGTAATGGATTCATTTTGTCAACCCAATAAAGTGCTATTGCTCCTGTGTTAAGAACAGTACATTATGATCAGATAGATTATGCCCGTCAAATGCATCTGCTCTTAGGTAATTTTTTTTCTGCTATAGTTTTTTGTATGTTGACATTAGATATTTGATCTGGAGTTAAGTAGGAGAGGTCTTGCGCCTCTGCTATTCTTTAATGCAGGCTTCAGAGTGAACTTACCCTAAGAAGTGGTTGACAAACCATGCATTGCTTAGCTGATATCTGCAGCTGAACAGTTCATTTGCTTTTATAAAGGCATCACATGGGGAACATCTGTCAAAGAAGCCGACCGTGTGGTCCCCTCTGACACTACAGGCTGTAGCAGAGGTAGGAAGGATGTGTCAGCAGATGAGCTCAAGTATTTTTTCTAAGTGTGGGTTGTGCAGTAAGAGTGAAGGAGAACACTGCTTTTTAGCCTCAGTGTGGTATCTGGTCCTTAAAATCATCAAATTAATTGCTAAGTCTGACCCTGAAATGAGAATCTCAGAGATGTAGAAATGTGTGTTTTTACTAAATTCAGTGAGAAGTTCTCATGGATTTTCGAAAAATAATGAAAGTTCTAGGTCCAAGTGATTTTCGTTGATAGTTTGTTGGGTAAATCTCTCATTTGCTTTCATACTTAAAATCCCATGCATGTATTTCTGAAGGGAAGATTTAGTTATTGTGAAAATCTGTTCTGAGGTTTCAATTTTGAATTACTGGTTTTCCTTTCACTTGGGCCATGTTTTCTCATTCAGGTCATTCTGTTGACTAGAGAAGAGTTGTAAGTCATAGTTGGTAAGGCCGTAAGTGTCACCATAAGAGATCAGAGAGACTTTGTCAGAAGAGACCTTTTAAGAGGTTCCAGGTCCATTCTGGAAACCACTGCAGCACTTTACCTGTCAGAGGGCTGCACCGTACACACATCTTCCAGGCTGAACTGCGTGGAGTAGTTTGTTTGAAATTGCATGTGTGTGATCGTTAACCCACCAGTGATGGTAAGCAATGGCTACATTTAGTTGTGAACAGGTTATATAAACCTCTTATCTCAGAGGGTATCTGTGGTTTTGGAAAAGACCTTCTAGCCCACATCCTCAGCTGACAAAATTAGGCCTGGCTACGTGGAACTAGGAACTAGGAACTAGGCTGGTTTACAGCAGCCAAGGCCCTCTCCTCGCCCTCTCCTCGCCCTCTCCTCGCCCTCTCCTCGCTCTCTTATCGCCCTCTTCTTGCCCTCTTCTCGCTCTCCCCTCCCCTTCCCTTCATGGAATTCAGCAGTCACCCATGATGACTGTATATTAACAGATTTTAATTTATTTTATTATTCTTTTGCAAAAATGATTTATGTAACTTAAACAAGGACAAGAAAATGCTCTTTAAAAAAGCATGCCACACCGTTTAGCTTCACCTACAAGTGTTATCATTCTAAACAACCCCCACACTCAGTTTAACTGTGCCTAGTGGGTAGACTTTGCAGTACCTGTTATTTAAAACATTGATTCTTGTTCCTCCTCTTCATACAGCTTCAGAATCATTCACACACCGTAACCTTCCTCATCATAAATTCACAGATGATTCATCTCAGATTTTAATGAATGCTAGTATCATTTAGAAAAGATTAGGCAACCATCTGCAGGATTTTGTGTGGTAAATAGTTGCAGGGCAAGGAAATAGTCTAGGTGTCCTTGTAAATCCTGCTTTCTACAATTACCTTTACTAATTTTTCAGTGTTTCTAGAATAGAAAAGACAGAGTATGAAGTTATTCAATTCAAGAATAGCTTAGAAAATTACAGTTTATCCTCAGTCATCTCTTGAGTTGTAAATATATAGAGCAATAAAGAAGCATATACTAGCCTGTGTGCAATATTTAAGTAGCTTGCTGCAGTGTTCAGTAAAGAGAAATTGTTTGTATAAAAGTGCTGCTATTCTGAAATAACTACTCCACTGGCTAACCATATCAATAATTCAATTAATTAAATATTTGACAAAAGCAAAATACTTAATACAGAAGTAAAATAGTATGGAAGATAAAAAAAGCAATTAACATACAAAGGAGTATTATTATACTATGATTTAATTTTTTAAAGGCTACACATTAATAAGTTATTACAGTAGAAGCATTAAAATGATGGGCATACTACAACAGAATACATTAAAGGTATTTCATTAAAAAAAACCAAAAATTAATAAAGGTAATCCCCTGTGTTTTCATTCTTTGTGTTATTACATCCATCTATCTCTTGAGAGAACAGCAGGGAATATGACAGAATAATATACTGCTGAATTTAGAGATTTTAATGTTAAACTTGATAATGCAAATTTCCTTTATCAGTTTTATTAATTTTATTTGAATACAAACATTTTGGGATGGATTGCTAGGTAAAAATTTAAATGGGAAAAATGGGAACTACAGAGCATCTTCTGTATACTGGCCATGATAATTATAAAATATGTCAGATTTAGTAGAGTTATAAATGGGTAAAGCTGCGGTTTGGGCTTTCATTCACCCCTCCTTTTCCTCTTTGCCTAGTTACCATTCTGCCAAGCACACGTGAAAACAAACTACCTGCTGTGGTGACATTTTACATTCATTTTGAACAGGTGTGAGTCACTTCACTATATTCACATGCTCAGTTTCTCCTGCCTAGGTGCAAAATGATGAGGAATTGGGCCCGGGAAGGCAAGTAATAGAGCTTGCACAATTTCAAAATTCTGTGCACATGCAAAGTGAGTATATATTATATCATTATGATATTCTTCACTGACCTAATCTGTAACCATAAATGAACATATTCAGATCCCACGAAAAATAATGGCTGGCCAAGGGAGTCACTACAGAGACAGCAGATCACATTGCCAAAAGAAAGTCTAGCTCATGAGGATTTGTGGTATAATTTATATTTTAATTCAGTAATATTTTATTTCTTATGTCATTAAAAATAGCAGCAGTAGTTTTATAGAATCATAGAATGGTTTAGGTTGGAAGGGACCTTAAAGATCATCTAGTTCCAACACCCCTGCCACGGGCAGGTACACCTTCTACTAGATTAGGTTGCTCAAAATCACAGTGAACCTGGCCTTGAACACTTCCAGGGATGGGGCATCCACAACTTCTCTGGGCAGCTAGGTCCAGTGCCTCGCCACCCTCACAGTAAAGAATTTCTTCCTAATATCTAATCTAAATCTATCCTCTTTCAGTTTACAACCATTACCCCTTGTCCTTTCACTACACTCCTAGATAAAAAGTCCCTCCTCATCTTTCCTCTAGACCCCCTTTCAGTACTGGAAGGTCACCGTAAGGTGTCTCTGGAGCTGAACAACCCTCCAGGCTGAACAATCCCAACTCTCAGCCTGTCCTCACAGGGGAGTTGCTCAAGCCCTGTGTGGCCTGCCTCTGGACCTGCTCAAGCAGGTCTATGTCTTTCTTATGCTGGGGAGCCCCAGGGCTGAACACAGTACTCCAGGTGGGGGTCTCACAAGAGTACAGGGACAGATTCATCTCCCTTAACCTGATAGTCACACTTGTCTTGATGCTGCCCAGGATGCACTTTGCTTTCTGGGCTGCAAGCACACATTGCTGGCTCAGGTTCAGTGTTCCACGCAACACTCCCAAGTCCCTTTTCAGAGCTTCTCTCAATCCACTGTATCTCCAGCCTGTAATAGTGCTTGAGATTGCCCTGACCCATTTGGAGGATGTTGTCCTTGTCCTTGTTGAACTTTCTAAGGTTCACATGGGCACATCTCTCAAGCCTGTCAGGGTTGCTCGCCATGGCATCCCTGCTGTCCAGCATGGTGACCACACCACACAGCTTGGTGTCATCAGTACACTTGCTGAGGGTACTCTCAGTCCCACCGCCTATGTTGTTGAGAAAGATGTTAAACAGTGACAGACTGTTAATCCACATTGCTTCCTAGGAGTGAATGGGTCTCCCTAGAGACAAACAGAAACCAATTGCCTATGTAGAATATGTTGACTGTTTGCATACATAATCATTTTCCCTAATTTTTTGAAAGATAAGTAGAGCATACTTACACGTATTAGTGTATCTCTCTGTGTGAGAGAAAGGAAATGCTGCATCTAATTGCCTACAAATGCTAGCCTGTGTTTTTCTTTTACTTGATAAAACATGAGTGTGTGACTTGTTAGTACAAATACCTTTGCCTTTCATATTTCTAACACTATTAAAATCCTCTCCATGTTTTCATGGGTAATAGGATATCTTTCTCACTGTATTCATGAATACAGCTCAGCTCAGATCTTACCCCACTCCAGTGAAAGAAATCCTTCCTTTCAGTTTGAAACTGGTCAAAGCTCTTCTACACTGTTTTGGAGAGCCGAAAGAGACTTTGTATGGAACCAGGATTTACGTAGGAAGTAGGCAAAGACCGTTTTAAGAATTTTTTCCGCATTTGCTAGGAAGATGTTCCCATGGAGATCTAATTCAGCTAATAGCAATGCTACCATTTTGGCAACTTGCCTGCATGGTGAAGAAATATCATTTTAACAGGTTCTCATAGAAAGCCATAGCTTAAATCTGTACTGCAGAGTCATTCACTGGTGTCCTGAAGCTCTGTGTCCTGCCAACGCAGCTTTTCAGAACAAGTACTTCCTTGTGGGCCCTGGGTGCCCTGCTAGCAGGGCTGGAAATGGAAGGAAATGCTTCTGGCATTTTATTCTCTTTTGTCACAGGGTTTACTGTAAAGGGAAAATAACTGCAGGTCATGTTTTCTTTGGTTTGGGTGTTTTGTTGTTGTTGGGCTCCAGCCCTAAGAAAGAAGAGCTAAAAAAACCCCCAAAACTCCAAATCAAAACACAAACCCCACAGTCCTTTGAATGTAATGAATTATTTTATGTTTTTAATATATATGAGAGATAATTATATAGTGAAAAAGAAACAGGAAGGCCTGGCTTTTCAATTCAGTGCTCCTAATTCAACACACGTTCTGCCATCTAGTGACCAGAAGAAATTGTACTGACGGGCTTCAAGTGTGACAAGAAACCACAAGTATTGCTACTACTGCATATTACACTAGTATCTTTGTGGGAGAAACTGTAGAATGGGCTACAGAGGAATAAAATGTGCAGGAAACCTTTTCAAACCCCTGGAAGTGTGCAATTAATCAGATCTTTAATATTAATTCTGTAGTCAAGGGTAATTGAAAACACTCATTTGACCATTTATAGTTCAGTAGCAGGTAGGATGATAAGAAGTAAGCTGCTGGAGTGCTGTGGGTGAGAGAAGAAAAGGACAGACACTTTAGGGAATCAATTGCCTCTTCCTGCTTTTGAGGTTCTGATCAGCCTTCAGGAAGCTGCTCACTATCTCACCTTCCAGGTGCTTCAGTACAAGCTGAGGATGTTCAGCAATACTCAGAGGGTGCTTTACATTTTACATGCTCTGAAGGGGTGACCTTAAAGTTCTCAGATTTACTTTTTTTTAGTTCAACAGTTTATGCACCCTGTCACCGCCAACTACCATGCCAGAAAAGCCTTTTTTAATTAAGGCCAGCATATTCTGTGCTGTTAATAGGCAATTCATAGTAGATGGTACACCTATAACCTGATCAATACATTTACACTCTGATTTTTTCAATAAATGTGACATAAAAATATCCCTAAGAGCCAAATCAACATGATTTATAATGTCATCTGATGACTAGGATATATATATGTAAAAATCTTACAAATATTATTAAACAGCCTAGGCATATAATCTGTTTGACATGTGCTTTAATGGTTATCCACTTGTCAAAAAGCGAAGACTAGCCATTGGTGAGTAGAACCTTGCAAAGCTGGTGTTTTTCTTTTGTATTGCTCAGTGTTCCTACTTTGTATTTTTATACTGTTAACAGATGTTTTTTCTTCTTTGTTCCTACAGAGAGCACACGGCACCTCTCTTCTCTCCTAAAAACGTACACCTACATTGGCTGCAAGATTTTAGCTTCTCCTTTAAAAACTAAAAAGGTTACTCAATAGGAATAAATATTCCCATAATATGTCATAACATAACATAAAAATAAAGGTAAAGCCAATGGGACAATAGATAAGAGTTGTAAATAATGCTCACCTTTGGAATTTCAGAAATTATTGGGTTGGGTTTTTTTTCATTCCTAGAAGGCATGGAGATATGTTACATGCTTCAGGGTAATATGTAACAAGAAATGATATATGCATTGCTAAAATACTTTAAGTATTGATCCATTGTGTACAGCCGAGGAGAGAAAGAATATGCAACATACTGCAGGAAACTATTGTAGTTCCATAGCCACCAAAGGACCACTGACAGCAGGATATCAGATCACTAAACCTCAGATTTTCTACCACAACCATTTGGAATATGTTATGATTTGTTATAATTCAAAGTTCCCCATAACACTATTTGTTATTTATATATTGAGGTATTTCTTTATTGAGTTTTATTCTCCTTCAGGTAGCTTATAGCAGTAACAGTGTAATAAAAAGCATTAAAACCTTTTCATGTACCCAGGCCTGACCCAGAGTCACATTGGTGATTTCTGGATCAGGCCATGTACCTGTCTGCTGTTGAAAAGATTCAGTCTCCCTCTTCATTTAATGAAACAATCTGATTTATACGGTGTTTGAGGTAAAAGCAGAGGACTGTTCTGTTTCACTCAAGGCGAAATCAAGCAAGTCATCACCAAAAAATTCTGTTCAGAAACTGATGACGACAGAAATAGCTTTTTCTGGGTTAGAAAACTTATGTCAGCAGCAAGAACTAGGTAAGAAGACTTAGAATGAGAAAAATTCCTCTACTGAGAATCTCCATTCAGAGATCCAGTATTATATCCCAGACATCAGGTCTTGAATCGTGCTGCCTTGACCTTACAGGACACCTTTCTGCTAGATCATGTCTGGAGTAAGATGATTCCTATCACCTTTCCCACATGAACAGATCCTTGAAACTACTATGACATCTAGTCAAACTTTAGGCTGACAAGTTAAAATGCTTTCCCAGCCCAGAAAATGTTTAAATACTTCTCTTCTGTGAAGTATCAAGGGAAAACAAATGCATGGTTTATCTTCTACATTTGTTATTTAGCTAGGATCTGGAAATGGAGGAAAGTTGTATTCTCTTCAGTATTTATTGTAAACTATGGCAGTCACTTAAGTAAGATATTTCATTACAAAATGCTTCACAAAAGTGCATTACTGTTGAACTGCTTATAATGAAAAAATTCTGAGAGCACTGTTTCTGCTTATATGCAGACTAGACAATTCTGATCTCATTACGAATATGTATTTGACCCTTATTTTTCCTTTCTTATGAGGCTTGAGTTTTACTAAGGCTTTAAATTCCTCACCCATGCCAGTACACTGCATTTCCTGTTACTGCTTTTGTTCTCATGCAGCATTTGGTTAAATGCATGAGCTGAATATGAAAATGAGAGCATTGCATAAGTCTAGTTCCATTTTTTAACAAAACTTAGAAATATTTTTAATCTTTATTATGAAATTTTCATCTTTAATTTATATTTATAAAA
>NW_010416085.1:3080-3297 GCF_000710305.1 Buceros rhinoceros silvestris | reverse complement strand
TCCGTGGCCTCGGTAGAACGCAGCCTCTTTGCTCATCTTTCCTCTCTTGTTTCTCGTAGATTTTGCCGGCAGTCCCTGACCGCCAACCCTCCCCGGTGCCGGCGCGGCGTTTTTTACCGAGTGACCCAGCACAATCGGCGAGGGATGGAGAAAGCTGTCCCTAATTTCTCAGAGCGCCAGGGAGATGGAGGCAGAGCCCTGTTAATGCCACCGGAGC
>NW_010416085.1:2540-2914 GCF_000710305.1 Buceros rhinoceros silvestris | reverse complement strand
CCGCCCTCGAGTGCCCCCAAGGCCAGGAGCGAAGAGCCGCTTTCCTGCACGATGCCAAAAAGCCCCTGGAGAACCCGGCATTATCTGGGACGTCGGTGGCAGCGGAGACGGAGCTCGAGGAAGACACTTTCTACGTCCCAGATGATCCAGGGACGATGAGCGGGGAGGAAAAGGGACCCTCCGGCACCGAGCTGCGCCCGTTGCGAGAGGAACCCGACTTCTTCTCGTCGCTTGCCCGGCAAGAGCCCGACGTCGCCCTGGAAGCGCACGACGTGGCCGGTAAGTCCCGGCTCGGCGCCGCCCAGGTGGTTTCTTGGGGGACGGGGACCTCTGCCGGTGCGTCGCTCAGGTTGGTTTGGGTGGTGTGCCCGGTG
>NW_010416085.1:1982-2367 GCF_000710305.1 Buceros rhinoceros silvestris | reverse complement strand
CGGGCGTTGGCTCTTGTGGTGTTGGAGACGGTCCCCAACTCTCACGGTGGAACGGGCGAGAGACAGGTGGATGTGATGGAAGGAGACACGAGGGTGCGAGCGCCGGGCCGGCGTCTCCGTGACGGTGTGCTTCGGCGCCGCTGCTGGGCACAAAACTCGGTGGTGGGTCACGTCAGTGGCTTTTTGAAGACCCCTCATCGCCCCGGCACAGCGCGGGGACCCCAAACTGAAGGGGTCCTCAGGGCGTGGTCATGCTCCCCTGCGTGTCGGTGTGTGGCCGGTGGGGGCAGTGCCACGTCGGTGCTGAGCCCCATGTTTTGGTGTTGCTGGCGGAGCGGAGGGAAACGGTGCCAGCAGTGACGAAAAAAGGCAATGCTCCTCCCGG
>NW_010416085.1:531-1829 GCF_000710305.1 Buceros rhinoceros silvestris | reverse complement strand
AGCTCAGCCGAGGGCGGGTGGGTGCTTTCGCAGGAGAGGTCTCGTCATGGGGTGGGGGATCCCCATCACCCACGGGAGACCCTGTTGGGTCCCTCCGTGGCTTGGCTCCGGGAAAAACTCCCCTCCACGGGCTCTTGGACGCTCGAGGAGGTTTTCGCCGGAGGGTTTGGGTTTGAAGAGACCCTCAAACCTCACCCGGGCTGTGGGCAGCGACCTCTTCCTCCAGACCAGGTTGCTCAGAGCCTCGACCAAGCTGACCCTGAGCCCTTCCCCAACCTCTCTGGGCAACTGGGCCAGTGTCGCATCCCCCTCATCACAGAACACTTCGTCCTCGGGTCTAGACCGAGTTTAAAACCGTTGCCCCCTGTCCTACAGGTCTGAGTCCAAAGTCTTTCTCCTAAGCTCCTTTTATATGTGCAAAGGCCACGAGAAGGTCTCCCTGGAGCCTTCTCCGGGCTGGACAACCTCACCTCACAGCCCGTCCTCACAGCAGAGGTGCTCCGGCTCTTGCAGCATCTTTGTGCTCTCCTCAGGCCCTTCTGCACGGGGCTCTTCTCCACGATACCGGGGATTGGCCTGACCCAGCTGCAGGACCTCGAGTTTGGCCTCGCTGAACTTCACGAGGTTCCCGTTGACCTGCTTCTTGACCCATCAAGAAGCCATGGCAGCCTGTCGAGGTCCTTCCTGGTGCCGTCCCTTCTCTCATGGTATCGACTTAGTTTGGTGTCACCCACAGCCTGGCTGAGCTTGTGCTCGATCCCAGTGTCCTCGGTGTTGATGAACGTGTTATTGATCCCAGCATGGACCCCCGAGGGGCTCCACTTGTCCCTGGTTTTCACCTGGACCTTGAGATGGTGACTGTAACTCTTCGGTCCAGCCAATCCCTCATCTCTTGAGAGCGGCTGGTGCAAGTTGTCCACTCCCCTGCAGGTCCCTGATTCTCCGGGGTCTGTCCTCTGCCTGCGTTGGAGGATTAACCTTGTCCCACCTCAACCCCTCCGTCGTCCCAACGCCAAACGCCCGCTGGCAGCTTTTTCACCTGGACCTTGAGATGGTGACTGTAACTCTTCGGTCCAGCCAATCCCTCATCTCTTGAGAGCGGCTGGTGCAAGTTGTCCACTCCCCTGCAGGTCCCTGATTCTCCGGGGTCTGTCCTCTGCCTGCGTTGGAGGATTAACCTTGTCCCACCTCAACCCCTCCGTCGTCCCAACGCCAAACGCCCGCTGGCAGCTCCCCGTCCTTCCCCATCCCCGCGTCCTCGGGGGGAACGAGGCAGGTGGTGGCCACGGATCCCACCC